>NW_027490170.1:600000-900000 GCF_050948175.1 Xylocopa sonorina
GCGAAGTGTTATGTATTCCTGGTCTACGCTTCAAATTAATTCACGACACTTTCTTTCTAGGAAATAGAGTTGGCAGATGTCTACGTATCGAAGCAATAGAGTTCTAATTCTTCTCAAAACGCGATATCGTTTCTCATTTCTATGTTTTATGGTAATATATAATATTCATTGCTTAGTGTCATGTATACCTCGCATACACTTCAAATGAATTAAATGCGACACTTCCTTCCTGTGAAATAGCGTTTGCAGATGTCTACGTATCGTAGCATTAGAGTTCTAATGCTTCTTAAAACGCGATATCGCTACTCATTACTATGTTTCATGATAATATATAATATTCATTGCGAAGTGTCATGTATACCTCGCATACGCTTCAAATGAATGTAATTGCGACAGTTCCTTGCTAGGGAATAGCGATTTCAGATGTGTACGTTACGAAGCAATAGAGTTCTAATGCTTCTTAATACGCGATATCGCATCTCATTTCTATGTTTCATGTTAAGATATAATATTTATTGTGGAGTGTTATGTATACATCGCATTCAATTCAAAAGAATGTAAATGCGACACTTCCTTCCTAGGAAGTAGCGTTTGCAGATGTATATGTATCGAAGCAATAGTGTTCCAATGCATCTTAAATCGTCATATCGAACCTCATTTCTATGTTTCATGATAAGATATAATATTCATTGCGAAGTGTCATGTATACCTCGCATACACTACAAATGAATGTGAATGCGACAGTTCCTTTCTAGGAAATAGTGTTTGCAGATATCTACGAATCGAAGCAATAGATTTCTAAAGCTTCTTAAATCGTCATATCGCATATCATTTCTATGTTTCATGATAAGATATAATATTCATTTTGGAGTGTTATGTATACCTCGTATTCACTTCAAAAGAATGTAAACGCGACACTTCCTTGCCAGGAAATAGCGTTTGCAGATGTCTACGTATGGTAGCATTAGAGTTCTAATGCTTCCCAAAACGCAATATCGCTACTCATTACTATGTTTCATGATAATATATAATGCTCATTGTGGAGTGTTCTGTATACCTCGTATTCACTTCCAAAGAATGTAAATGCGACACTTCCTTCCTTGGAAATAGCGTTTGCAGATGTCTACGTATAGAAGCAATATATTTCTAATGCTTCTTAAATGGCCATATCGCATCTCATTTCTATGTTTCATGATAAGATATAATATTCATTGTGCAGTGTTATGTATATCTAGTCTATACTTCAAATGAATGTAAATGCGACACTTCCTTGCTTGGAAATAGCGTTTGCAGATGTCTACGTATCGAAGCAATAGAGTTCTAATGCTTCCTAAATCGCCATATTGCATCTCATTTCTATGTTTCAAGATAAGATATAATATTCAATGTGGAGTGTTATGTATACCTCGTATTCACTTCAAAAGATTGTAAACGCGACACTACCTTGCCAGGGAATAGCGTTTGCAGATGTCTACGTATCGAAGCAATAGTGTTCTAATGCTTCTTAAATCGCGATATCGCATCTCATTTCTATGTTTCATGATAAGATATAATATTCATTGTGCAGTGTTATGTATACCTCGCACTCAGTTCAAAAGAATGTAAATGCGACACTTCCTTGCTAGGAAATAGCGTTTGCAGATGTCTACGCATCGAAGCAATAGGTTTCTAAAGCTTGCTAATTCGCGATATCGCATCACATACTAGTGTTTCATGATAATATATAATATTCATTGCGAACTGTCATGTATACCTCGCATACACTTCAAATGAATGTGAATGCGACAGTTCCTTGCTAGGAAATAGTGTTTGCAGATATCTACGTATCGAAGCAATAAAGTTCTAAAGCTTCTTAAATCGTCATATCGCATCTCATTTCTATGTTTCATGATAAGATATAATATTCATTGTGGAGAGTTATGTATACCTCGTATTCACTTCGAAAGAATGTAAACGCGACACTACCTTGCCGGCTAATAGTGTTTGCAGATATCTACGTATCGAAGCAATAGATTTCTAAAGCTTCTTAGATCGTCATATCGCATCTCATTTCTATGTTTCATGATAAGACATAATATTCATTGTGGAGTGTTCTGTATACCTCGTATTCACTTCCAAAGAATGTAAATGCGACACTTCCTTCCTTGGAAATAGCGTTTGCAGATGTCTACGTATCGAACCAATAGATTTCTAATGCTTCTTAAATGGCCATATCGCAACTCATTTCTATGTTTCATGATAAGATATAATATTCATTGTGCAGTGTTATGTATATCTAGTCTATACTTCAAATGAATGTAAATGCGACACTTCCTTGCTTGGAAATAGCGTTTGCAGATGTCTACGTATCGAAGCAATAGAGTTCTAATGCTTCTTAAATCGCCATATTGCATCTCATTTCTATGTTTCATGATAAGATATAATATTCAATGTGGAGTGTTACGTATACCTCGTATTCACCTCAAGAGAATGTAAATGCGACACTTCCTTGCTAGGAAATAGCGTTTGCAGATGACTACGTATCGAAGCAATAGGTTACTAAAGCTTGCTAATTCGCGATATCGCATCACATATCTGTGTTTCATGATAATATATAATATTCATTGCGAACTGACATGTATACCTCGCATACACTTCAAATGAATGTGAATGCGACAGTTCCTTGCTAGGAAATAGTGTTTGCAGATATCTACGTATCGAAGCAATAGAGATCTAAAGCTTCTTAAATCGTCATTTCGCATCCCATTTCAATGTTTCATGATAAGATATAATATTCATTGTGGAGTGTTATGTATACCTCGTATTCACTTCGAAAGAATGTAAACGCGACACTACCTTGCCAGCTAATAGCGTTTGCAGATGTCTACGTATGGTAGCATTAGAGTTCTAATGCCTCTCAAAACGCGATATCGCTACTCATTACTATGTTTCATGATAATATATAATACTCATTGTGGAGTGTTATGTATACCTCGTATTCACTTCCAAAGAATGTAAATGCGACACTTCCTTGCTTGGAAATAGCGTTTGCAGATGTCTACGTATCGAAGCAATAGATTTCTAAAGCTTGCTAATTCGCGATATCGCATCTCATATATATGTTTCATGATAATATATAATATTCATTGCGAAGTGTCATGTATACCTCGCATACGCTTCAAATGAATGTAATTGCGACAATTCCTTGCTAGGGAATAGCGATTTCAGATGTGTACGTTACGAAGCAATAGAGTTCTAATGCTTCTTAATACGCGATATCGCATCTCATTTCTATGTTTCATGTTAAGATATAATATTTATTGTGGAGTGTTATGTATACATCGCATTCAATTCAAAAGATAAGTAAATGCGACACTTCCTTGCTAGGAAGTAGCGTTTGCAGGTGTCTACGTATCGTACCAATATATTTCTAATGCTTCTTAAATCGCCATATCGCATCTCATTTCTATGTTTCATGATAAGATATAATATTCATTGCGAAGTATCATGTATACCTCGTATTCACTTCAAAAGAATGTAAATGCGACGCTTCCTTGCTAGGAAATAGCATTTGCAGATATCTACGTATCGTAGCATTAGAGTTCTAATGCTTCTAAAAACGCGATACCGGTACTCAATGCTATGTTTCATGATAATATATAATATTCATTGGGGAGGGTTATGTATAACTCGTATTCACTTCAAAAGAATGTAAATGGGACACTTCCTTGCTTGGAAATAGCGTTTGCAGATGTCTACGTATCGAAGCAATAGAGTTCTAAATCTTCGTAAAACATGATATCGCATCTCATTTCTATGTTTCATGATAATATATAATATTCATTGCGAAATGTCATGTATACCTCGCATACACTTCAAATGAATGTGAATGCGACAGTTCCTTGCTAGGAAATAGTGTTTGCAGATATCTAGGATCGAAGCAACAGAGTTCCAAAGCTTCTTAAATCGTCATATCGCATCTCATTTCTATGTTTCATGATAAGATATAATATTCACTGTGCAGTGTTATGTATACCTCGTATTCACTTAAAAAGAATGAAAATGCGACACTTCCTTGCTACTAAATAGCGTTTGCATATGTCTACGTATCGAAGCAATAGATTTCTAATGCTTCTTAAAACGCGATATCGCATCTCATTTCTTTGTTTCATAATAAGATATAATATTCATTGCGCAGTGTCATGTATACCTCGTATTCACTTCAAAAGAATGTAAATGCGACACTTCCATGCTAGGAAATAGCGTTTGCGGATGTCTACGTATCGTAGCAATAGAGTTCTAATGCTTCTTAAATCGCCTAATCGCATCACATTTCTGAGTTTCATGATAAGAAATAATATTCATTGTGCAGTGTTATGTATACCTCGTATTCACTTGAAAAGAATGTAAATGCGACCGATCCTTGCTAGGAAATAGCGTTTGCAGATGTCTACGTATCGTAGCGTTAGAGTTCTAAAGCTTCTCAAAACGCGATACCGCTTCTTATTTCTATGCTTCATGATAAGATATAATACTCATTGCGGGGTGTTACGTTTTCCCCGTCTACGCTTCAAATGATTGTAAGAGCGACACTTCCTTTCTAGTAAATTACGTTACCAGATGTTTACGTATCGAAGCAATATAGTTCTAATGCTTCTTAAATCCAGATATCGCATCTCATTTCTATGTTTTATGGTAAGATATAATATTCATTTCGGAGTGTCATGTATACCGCGTAATCTCTTCAAACAAATGCAAATGCGACACTTCCTTGCTAGGAAGTAGCCTTTGCAGATGTCTACGTATCGATGCAATAGAGTTCTAATGCTCCTTAAATCGCCTAATCGCATCACATTTCTGTGTTTCATGATAAGAAATAATATTCATTGCGCAGTGTTATGTATACCTCGTATTCACTTCAAAAGAATGTAAATGCGACACCTCCTTGCTAGGAAATAGCGTCTGCAGATGTTTACGTATCGAAGAAATAGAGTTCTAATGTTTCTTAAAACGCGATATCGCATCTCGCTTCTATGTTTCGCGAGAAGACACAATATTTATTGTGCAGTATTATGTATACCTCGTATTCACTTCAAAAGAATGTTAATGCGACACTTCCTTGCCAGGAAGTAGCGTTTGCAGATGTCTATGTATCGTAGAGTTAGTGCTCTAATGCTTCTCAAAACGCGACAGCGTTTCTCATTTCTATGTTTCATGATAGTATATAATATTCATCGAGTAGTGTCATGTATACCTTGCATACACTTCAAATGAATGTAAATGCGACACTTCCTTGCTAGGAAATAGCGTTTGCAGATGTCTACGTATCGAAGCAATAGAGTTCTAATGCTTCTTAAATCGCGATATCGCATCTCATTTCTATGTTTCATGATAAGATATAATATTCATTGTGGAGTACTATGTATACCTCGTATTCACTTCAAAAGAATGTAAACGCGACACTTCCTTGCTAGGAAGTAGCGTTTGCAGATGTCTACGTATCGAAGCAATAGATGCATCTTAAATCGCCATATCGCATCTCATTCCTATGTTTCATGATAAGATATAATATTCACTGTGCAGTGTTATGTATACCTCGTATTCACTTCAAAGGAATGTAAATGCGACACTTCCTTGCTAGGAAATAGCGTTTGCAGATGTCTATGTATCGTAGAGTTAGTGCTCTAATGCTTCTCAAAACGCGACAGCGTTTCTCATTTCTATGTTTCATGATAGTATATAATATTCATCGAGTAGTGTCATGTATACCTTGCATACACTTCAAATGAATGTAAATGCGACACTTCCTTGCTAGGAAATAGCGTTTGCTGATGTCTTCGTATCGAAGCAATAACGTTCTAAAGCTTCTTAAATCGCCTTATCGCATCTCATTTCTATGTTTCATGATAAGAAATAATATTCACTGTGCAGTGTTATATATACCTCGTATTCACATCAGAAGAATGTAAATGCGACACTTCCTTGCTAGGAAGTAGCGTTTGCAGATGTCTACGTATCGAAGCAATAGAGTTCTAATGCTTCTTAAATCGCCATATCGCATCTCATTCCTATGTTTCATGATAAGATATAATATTTATTGTGGAGTGTTATGTATACCTCGTATTCACATCAAATGTATGTAAATGCGACACTTCCTTGCCAGGAAATAGCGTCTGCAGATGTCTACGTATCGTAGCATTAGAGTTCTAATGCATCTCAAAACGCAGTATCGCTACTCATTTCTATGTTTCGTCATAATATATAATATTCATTGCGAAGTGCCATGTATATCTCGCATACACTTCAATTGAATGTAAATGCGACACTTCCTTGCTAGGAAGTAGCGTTTGCAGATGTCTGCGTATCGTGGCATTAGAGTTCTAATGCTTCTCAAAACGCGGTATCGCATCTCATTTCTATGTTTCGTGATAATATATAATATTCATTGCGAAGTGCCATGTATATCTCGCATACACTTCAATTGGATGTACATGCGACACTTCCTTGCTAGGAAGTAGCGTGTGCAGATGTCTACGTATCGAAGCAATAAAGTTCTAAAGCTTCTTAAATCGCCATATCGCATCTCATTTCTATGTTTCATGATAAGAAATAATATTCACTGTGCAGTGTTATGTATACCTCGTAATCACATCAGAAGAATGTAAATGCGACACTTCCTTGCTAGGAAATTGCGTTTGCTGATGTCTTCGTATCGAAGCAATAAAATTCTAAAGCTTCTTAAATCGCGATATCGCATCTCATTTCTATGTTTCATGATAAGATATAATATTCATTGTGCAGTGTTATGTACACCTCGCATACACTTCAAATGAATATAAATGCGACACTTCCTTGCTAGGAAATAGCGTTGGCAGATGTCTATGTATCGAAGCAATAGAATTCTAATCATTGTTAAATCGCGATATCGCATCTCATTCCTATGTTTCATTATAAGATATAATATTCATTGTGCAGTGTTATGAATATCTCGCGTACACTTCAATTGAATGTAAATGCGACACTTCCTTGCTAGGAAATAGCGTTTGCAGATGTCTGCGTATCGTGGCATTAGAGTTCTGATGCTTCTCAAAACGCGGTATCGCTTCTCATTTCTATGTTTCGTGATAATATATAATATTCGTTGCGAATTGCCGTGCATATCTCGCAAACACTTCAATTGAATGTACGTGCGACACTTCCTTGCTAGGAAATAGCGTTTGCAGATGTCTACGTATCGAAGCAATAGAATTCCAAAGATTCTTAAATCGCGATATCGCATCTCATTTCTATGTTTCATGATAAGATATAATATTCATTGTGGAGTATTATGTATACCTCGTATTCACATCAGAAGAATGTAAATGCGACACTTCCTTGCTAGGAAGTAGCGTTTGCAGATGTCTACGTATCGAAGCAATAGAGTTCTAATGCTTCTTAAATCGCCATATCGCATCTCATTCCTATGTTTCATGATAAGGTATAATATTCATTGTGCAGTGTTATGTATATCTAGTCTATACTTCAAATGAATGTAAATGCGACACTTCCTTGCTAGGAAATAGCGTTTGCAGATGTCTACTTATCGATGCAGTAGAGTTCTAATGCTTCTCAAATCGCCATATTGCATCTCATTCCTATGTTTCAGGATAAGATATAATATTCATTGTGGAATGTTATGTATACCTCGTATTCACATCAGAAGAATGTAAATGCGACACTTCCTTGCTAGGAAGTAGCGTTTGCAGATGCCTACGTATCGAAGCAATAGAGTTCTAATGCTTCTTAAATCGCCATATCGCATCTCATTTCAATGTTTCATGATAATATATAATATTCAATGTGCAGTTTTATGTATACCTCGTATTCACTTCAAAAGAATGTAAATGCGACACTTCCTTGCTAGGAAATAGCGTTTGCAGATGTCTACGTATCGTAGCATTAGTGCTCTAATGCTTCTCAATACGCGACATCGTTTCTCCTTTCTATCTTTCATGATAGTATATAATATTCATTGCGTAGTGCCATGTATACCTCGCATACGCTTCAAATAAATGTAAATGCGACACTTCCTTGCCAGGAAATAGCGTTTGCAGATGTCTACGTATCGTAGCATTAGAGTTCTAATGCTTCTCAAAACGCGATATCGCTGCTCATTACTATGTTTCATGATAATATATAATATTCACTGTGGAGTGTTATGTACACCTCGTATTCATTTCAAAAGAATGTAAATGCGACACTTCCTTGCTAGGAAATAGCGTTTGCAGATGTCTACGTATCGAAACAATAGATTTCTAAAGCTTGCTAATTCGCGATATCGCATCTCATATCTATGTTTCATGATAATATATAATATTCATTGCAATGTGTCACGTATACCTCGCATACACTTCAAACGAATGTAAATGCGACACTTCCTTGCTAGGAAATAGCGTTTGCAGATGTCTACGTATCGAAGCAATAGTGTTCTAATTCTTCTTAAATCGCGATATCGCCTCCCATTTCTATGTTTCATGATAAGATATAATATTCATTGTGCAGTGTTATGTATACCTCGTATTCACATCAGAAGAATGTAAATGCGACACTTCCTTGCTAGGAAGTAGCGTTTGCAGATGTCTACGTATCGAAGCAATAAATTTCTAATGCTTCTTAAATCGCCATATCGCATCTCATTTCTATGTTTCATGATAAGAAATAATATTCACTGTGCAGTGTTATGTATACCTCGTAATCACATCAGAAGAATGTAAATGCGACACTTCCTTGCTAGGAAATTGCGTTTGCTGATGTCTTCGTATCGAAGCAATAAAGTTCTAAAGCTTCTTAAATCGCGATATCGCATCTCATTTCTATGTTTCATGATAAGATATAATATTCATTGTGCAGTGTTATGTACACCTCGCATACACTACAAATGAATATAAATGCGACACTTCCTTGCTAGGAAATAGCGTTGGCAGATGTCTACGTATCGAAGCAATAGAATTCTAATCATTGTTAAATCGCGATATCGCATCTCATTCCTATGTTTCATTATAAGATATAATATTCATTGTGCAGTGTTATGTATATCTCGCATACACTTCAATTGAATGTAAATGCTACACTTCCTTGCTAGGAAATAGCGTTTCCAGATGTCTGCGTATCGTGGCATTAGAGTTCTGATGCTTCTCAAAACGCGGTATCGCTTCTCATTTCTATGTGTCGTGATAATATATTATATTCATTGCGAAGTGCCATGCATATCTCGCAAACACTTCAATTGAATGCACGTGCGACACTTCCTTGCTAGGAAATAGCGTATGCAGATGTCTACGTATCGAAGCAATAGAATTCCAAAGCTTCTTAAATCGCGATATCGCATCTCATTTCTATGTTTCATGATAAGATATAATATTCATTGTGGAGTATTATGTATACCACGTATTCACTTCAAAAGAATGTAAACGCGATACTTCCTTGCTAGGAAGTAGCGTTTGCAGATGTCTACGTATCGAAGCAATAGATGCTTCTTAAATCGCCATATCGCATCTCATTCCTATGTTTCATTATAAGATATAATATTCACTGTGCAGTGTTATGTATACCTCGTATTCACTTCAAAGGAATGTAAATGCGACACTTCCTTGCTAGGAAATAGCGTTTGCAGATGTCTATGTATCATAGAGTTAGTGCTCTAATGCTTCTCAAAACGCGACAGCGTTTCTCATTTCTATGTTTCATGATAGTATACAATATTCATCGAGTAGTGTCATGTATACCTTGCATACACTTCAAATGAATGTAAATGCGACACTTCCTTGCTAGGAAATAGCGTTTGCTGATGTCTTCGTATCGAAGCAATAACGTTCTAAAGCTTCTTAAATCGCCTTATCGCATCTCATTTCTATGTTTCATGATAAGAAGTAATATTCACTGTGCAGTGTTATATATACCTCTTATTCACATCAGAAGAATGTAAATGCGACACTTCCTTGCTAGGAAGTAGCGTTTGCAGATGTCTACGTATCGAAGCAATAGAGTTCTAATGCTTCTTAAATCGCCATATCGCATCTCATTTCTATGTTTCATGATAAGATATAATATTCATTGTGCAGTGTTATGTATATCTCGTCTATACTTCAAATGAATGTAAATGCGACACTTCCTTGCTGGGAAATACCGTTTGCAAATGTCTACTTATCGTAGTGTTAATGCTCTAATGCTTCTCAAAACGCGACAGCGTTTCTCATTTCCATGTTACATGATAGTATATAATATTCATCGAGTAGTGTCATGTATACCTTGCATACACTTCAAATGAATGTAAATGCGACACTTCCTTGCTAGGAAATTGCGTTTGCTGATGTCCTCGTATCGAAGCAATAATGTTCTAAAGCTTCTTAAATCGCGATATCGCATCTCATTTCTATGTTTCATGATAAGATATAGTATTCATTGTGCAGTGTTATGTACACCTCGCATACACTTCAAATGAATATAAATGCGACACTTCCTTGCTAGGAAATAGCGTTGGCAGATGTCTACGTATCGAAGCAATAGAATTCCAAAGCTTCTTAAATCGCGATATCGCATCTCATTTCTATGTTTCATGATAAGATATAATATTCATTGTGGAGTATTATGTATACCTCGTATTCACTTCAAAGGAATGTAAATGCGACACTTCCTTGCTAGGAAATAGCGTTGGCAAATGTCTACGTATCGAAGCAATAGAATTCCAAAGCTTCTTAAATCGCGATATCGCATCTCATTTCTATGTTTCATGATAAGATATAATATTCATTGTGGAGTATTATGTATACCTCGTATTCACTTCAAAAGAATGTAAACGCGATACTTCCTTGCTAGGAAGTAGCGTTTGCAGATGTCTACGTATCGAAGCAATAGATGCTTCTTAAATCGCCATATCGCATCTCATTCCTATGTTTCATGATATGATATAATATTCACTGTGCAGTGTTATGTATACCTCGTATTCACTTCAAAGGAATGTAAATGCGACACTTCCTTGCTAGGAAATAGCGTTTGCAGATGTCTATGTATCGTAGAGTTAGTGCTCTAATGCTTCTCAAAACGCGACAGCGTTTCTCATTTCTATGTTTCATGATAGTATACAATATTCATCGAGTAGTGTCATGTATACCTTGCATACACTTCAAATGAATGTAAATGCGACACTTCCTTGCTAGGAAATAGCGTTTGCTGATGTCTTCGTATCGAAGCAATAACGTTCTAAAGCTTCTTAAATCGCCTTATCGCATCTCATTTCTATGTTTCATGATAAGAAGTAATATTCACTGTGCAGTGTTATATATACCTCTTATTCACATCAGAAGAATGTAAATGCGACACTTCCTTGCTAGGAAGTAGCGTTTGCAGATGTCTACGTATCGAAGCAATAGAGTTCTAATGCTTCTTAAATCGCCATATCGCATCTCATTCCTATGTTTCATGATAAGGTATAATATTCATTGTGCAGTGTTATGTATATCTAGTCTATACTTCAAATGAATGTAAATGCGACACTTCCTTGCTTGGAAATAGCGTTTGCAGATATCTACGTATCGTAGCAATGGAGTTCTAATGCTACTTAAAACGCGATATCGCATCTCATTTCTATGTTTCATGATAACATGTAATATTCGTTGCGAAGTGTCATGTATACTTCGTATTCACTTCAAATGAATGTAAATGCGACACTTCCTTGCTAGGAAATAGCGTTTCCAGATATCTACGTATCGTAGCAATAGAGTTCTAATGCTGGCGAGTAATAAGACTGGCGAGCTGAAGAAGAAGCAACCCAGAAGACTCCCCTTCGGCGGATAAGAAGACCGCAGGTCCGCGGACGGGCTGTGCGCCGAGGTAGCGTGACGGGCTCGACGGTGGAGTAGTCGGGAAACGAACCAGAAAAGACCCTGAAGCCCGAAGGATAAGATCCAGAGCCTTGCACCGATAAGACCGCTGCCATAGTCCATGGAGACAAACAGGAAGGACATCGGGTGTGAGAAGGACGTGCACCCCTCCCCTGAGCCCATGGAGAGGAAAACTCAAGATGCGCAGCGGAATTGCAGGCGAGCCGAGGAAATCGCGGCGCACGACACGCGCTGCAGTTCAAATAATCTAGAGGACCCCGGATGGACACAACAGAGGCGGCGATCAGGGAAGATCGCCGGAATCCACCGATCGATGCCCCGAACAATACCGAAGCGTATAGCCCTACCCCACCAAGGAGCCCTAAGGAGGATCTAAGCGGATCCGAAGACCCCCAGCAAACCCATATAATGAGCTAGCCAGCATGAAGACGGCCTACTCTACTACTATTCTTCTTCCCAGCGACTTAGCGACTATTTAGCGAGCAACCGAGCAAGCGATTATGCGGAGCGGTTCGGAGGAGAGAGAGAGAGAGAGAGAGAGAGAGAGAGAGAGAGAGAGAGAGAGAGAGAGAGGTAGACGGACTGAACGAGATCCATACTTGTTGGAAGCGAGAGATCGTGAGTCCTTATACGCTAAAGCGTCCCATTTGTTCCCTGCCGCATTTGCGATATTGCGTATTGTATTTTGTATCGTATAACGGGTGGTGATCCCCGGTCATTTGCGGCGTGTCGTATACCTTTTTGTAATACCGCGTCGAGGCAATCTAGAAAGAAGCCGTGAGTTCAATATCCCGCGACCCTAATTTGCGCACTCGGCTAGAAGTAGTCGAGCGATAGAGTATATCGAAATTTCGAGGGTTATCTTGCACCGGATTTCCACGGGTTGCGTGGTTTACTAGTTTTCGCTACTTCTTGAGTAGTTGGCGCCCAAAAAGTCCCAGCCTCGCAGTTACGAAATACTCGCTGGATAGGAAATTTTTTGTTCTGTACTTCGCGTTGCCGAATCACGCGGATATTTTGTACCCCGATATAGCCCCGAATTAAACTTCTGTATAACCCCGTTATTATTGATTCTATATAACCCTTTCTTGCGGATTGTAACGGGAAAACCCGTCGCAAAATTTGGCGCCCAACGTGGGGCCCTGAGAATTTCGACAATAAAGTGCTCGCCTCGACGGGACACACCCAGTATAGAAAATTTGAACAGTAACGTTCGAGAGTGTGTTTACGGGTCGTGGTGACCTATTGGGAACGTTACCGTTTTTTTTTTATGTCCTTTGTTGAGCGTGGATCACCACACGCGTTATCGCTGCGGCTTATACCGTTTCAAGGTCGCTATTGTTTACTGCTGGTTGCTAGGTCGGATTCACGGGAATTGGAAGGTTGAAATTAGTCTTCCCGTTAATCCGGCAGGAGAATATTACTTTTGCTTGTTTTTGGCGTCTCCTTTGGGGAAGTGACTCTTTCTCTTTTCCTCCTTTTATTACTTAAAATATGGATCCTCTTACATTGATCGGGATAACGGCTACGAACGTAACGACGACCGTTACCATGGCCGGGGGATCGGGCACAATTGCCCGCGGGCCTACACCCCCGTCGACCGGAATTGCGCCCCCTACTCCCCCAATACCCGCGGACGTATAGGCCGAGATCAATCGTCTTAGGTCGCGCATCCTAACTATGAGGAATGTTCGCGATTTAGTTATGGTGTGCGATCACGCGAAATTAAATTTGCAAGGCACCCTGGAAGAATTGTCTGACCGATACTGGCATCACGAGGTTCGTCGTCGGTACCCCGAGGTGTCGGTTCCTTGGGATCCGGTGGCAGACGAAAGGGGGATAGCTATGCCACTAACGGTGACCACGGCGATCGACGAGCCGTGCGAAGATGAGGCAGTAACCGCGCGACTTTCACGGTTAGAATTAAGATCCCCGCCGCAACGAAATGACCTTCGCGCGACCTGCGAAAGAAATAATCTGATATCGCACGAGGAAATTCCCCCAGTACGCGCCCGGCCAACCGTTGTGTTCGCGTCCAACGCGGAATCCGATTTGGTAGGAGATAGACCCCAACCATCCCGGCTCTAGGTCCCCACCCCACCGTTTTCTCCCCGACTACCCGCGAAGAACACCTAGTAGAACATTTCCGCCGTTACGGGCCAAAATTCGAGGGGCGGCCAGATGAAGATCCGGAGGACTATCTTCTCCGGTTGCACGAATATTGCTCACGGCGAGGTTACACCAAAGAGGAAATGCTTCAGGTGTTAGGCGAGTCGCTACAGGGAACGGCCCTTATTTGGTATCGAGTAGATAAAGATTCGTGGTCGGATTACGACGGGTTCATATATCAATTCCGAGTGCAATTCGGACATAACGATTTACAGGAAGGGTTGCGTCACGAGGTAGAGTCCCGAACGCAGGGTCAGTTCGAGTCGTCTACGGAATACATAACGAAAATGCGGATGTATTTCCGATATTTAGATCCGCCCCTATCTTTAGAAGACCAACTCTCCCTTTCCTATCGAAATTTGCGCCCGGATATCGAGCGGCAAATATTCCGGACCGATTTCTCCGACTTCACCGAACTGAAACTAAGGTGCAAGGAAGTAGAACTACGGAATGCCCGCGCTCGAAATTACCGACCCCCGCCGTCCCCCTTGCAATCATTCCTCCCCGCGGCTGCGTACACACCACCGTCCGGGAACCCGAAGATCCAAAGACTTCACGCGGTGGAACAATTAGTTCCGCAGCCAGAACGGACCGCGTTAACGGTTGAACCCACACCCCCTGATTCCCTGATTTCGCCTGTACCCCAAACCCGACCCGTCGCAACCTCCACCCCCCAGACGACACCCCAAAAGCCGAGAAACCCGAAGACGGAACGCAAAAAGGAACCCCCACCGGCCGTCCGTTCGACAACCGTACGTTGTTATAATTATCGTGAACAGGGGCACGTGTACCGGGAATGCCCGCACGAGTTGGGCTCCTTTCGCCGTGTGTGTGGATTGCCGGGCCACATTGTCAACACTTGCCCGCGTTGCCGTCATGTCCGAGCGGGAAACCTGAGGGGGGAGGCCAGTGAAGGTACCCTACCCCAGCGCTTCGGAACCACGCCTGCCCAGTAGACCTGTGAACCCCTTTAAACACCCCGACCTCCCAGCCTCGCAGTTACGAAATACTCGCTGGATAGGCAATTCTTGGTTCTGCATTTGGCGTTGGCGAATTCGTCGACAATCATACCAAGCGCATATTTTGTACCCCGATATTCTGTACCCTGGATTAAACTACTGTATACCCCCGTTAGTATTAGTTCTATATACCCCTTTCTTGCGGATTGTAACGGGAAAACCCGTCACAATATATAATACTCATTGTGGAGTGTTATGTATACCTCGTATTCACATCAAATGAATGTAAATGCGACACTTCCTTGCTAGGAAATAGCTTTTCCAGATATCTACGTATCGTAGCAATAGAGTTCTAATGCTTCTTAAAACGGGATATCGCATTTCATTTCTATGTTTCGTGATAAGGTATAACATTCATTGCGAAGTATCATGTATACCTTGTATTCACTTCAAAAGAATGTAAACGCGACACTTCCTTTGCTAGGAAATAGCGTTTCCAGATGTCTACGTACCGAAACAATAGAGTTCTAATGCTTCTTAAAACGAGATGTCGCATCTCATTTCTATGTTTCATGATAAGATATAATATTCATTGCGAAGTGTCATGTATACATCGCATACATTTCAATTGAATGTAAATGCGACACTTCAATGCTAGGAAATAGCGTTTGCAGATGTCTACGTATCGAAGCAATAGGGTTCTAATGTTTCTTCAAACGAGATATCGCACATCATTTCTGTGCTTCATGGTAAGATATAATATTCATTGCGAAGTGTCATGTATACCTCGTATTCGCTTCAAAAGAATGTAAATGCGGCACTTGCTTGCCAGGAAATAGCGTTTGCAGCTATCTACATTTCGAAGCAATGGTGTTCTAAAGCTTCTTAAAACAAGATATCTCATCTCATTTCTACGTTTCATGATAAGATATAATATTCATTGCGATGTGTCGTGTATACCTCGCATACACTTCAAATGAATGTAAATGCGACACTTCCTTGCTAGGAAGTAGCGTTTCCAGATGTCTACGTATCGAAACTATAGGTTTCTATTGCTTCTTAAAACGAGATGTTGCATTATATTTCTATGTTTCATGATAAGATATAATATTCATTGCGAAGCGTCATGTATACCTCATATTCACTTGAAAAGAATGTAAATGCGACACTATCTTGTAGGAAAAAGCGTTTCCAGACGCCTACGTATCGAAACAATAGGTTTCTATTGCATCTTAAAGCTAGATGTTGCATCCTATTTCTATGTTTCATGATAAGATATAAAATTCGTTGCGAAGCGTCATGTATTCCTCGTATTCACTTCAAAAGGTGGTAAGTGCGACACTTCCATAATAGGAAATAGCGTTTGCAGTTGTCTCCGTATCGAAGCAGTAGTGTTCCAATGCTCTTTAAATCGCGATATCGCATCTCATTTCTATGTCCATGATGACATATAATATTCACTGCAAAGTTTCATCTATACCTCGCACACACTTCAAGTGAATGTAGATGCGACACTTCCATGCAAGGAAATAGCGTTTGCAGATGTCTACGTATCGTAGCAATAGAGTTCCAATGCTTCTTAAAAGGCGATATCGCATCTCGTTTCTATGTTTCATGTTAAGATATATTATTCATTGCGAAGTGTCACTTGTACCTCGCACACCCTTCAAATCAATGTAAATGCGACACTTCCTTGCTAGGAAATAACGTTTGCAGATGTCAACGTATCGAAGCAATAGAGTACTAATGCTTCTTAAAACGGGATATCGCATCTCATTTCCATGTTTTATGATAAGATATAATATTCGTTGCGAAGCGTCATGTATTCCTCGTATTCACTTCAAATGGTGGTAAGTGCGACACTTCCATGCTAGGAAATAGCGTTTGCAGTTGCCTCCGTATCGAAGCAGTAGTGTTCCAATGCTCTTTAAATCGCGATATCGCAACTCATTTCTATGTTTCATGATAAGATATAATATTCATTGCGAAGATTAATGTATTCCTCGTACTCGCTTCAAAAGAATGTAAATGCGACATTTCCTTGCTAGCAAATAGCGTTTGCATATGTCTGCGCATCGAAGCAATAGTGTTCTAATGCTTCTTAAAACGCGATATCGCATCTCATTTCTGTGTTGGATGATAGGATACAATATTCATTGCGAAGTGTCACTTATGCCTCGTATTCACTTCAAAGGAAAGTAAATGCGACACTTCTTTGCTATGAAGTAGAGTTTGCGGATGTCAACGTATCGCAACAATAGGGTTCTTATGCTCTTTATATCGCGATATCGCATCTCATTTATATGTTACATGATAAGATATAATATTCATTACGAAGTGTCATGTATACCCCGTATTCACTTCAAAAGAATGTAAATACGACACTTCCTTGCTAGCAAATAACGTTTGCAGATGTGTACGTATCGAGGCAATATAGTTCTAATGCTTCTTAAAACGCGATATCGCATCTCGTTTCTATGTTTCATGTTAAGATATATTATTCATTGCGAAGTGTCACTTGTACCTCGCACACCCTTCAAATCAATGTAAATGCGTCAGTTCCTTGGTGGGAAATAGTGTTTGCAGATGTCTACGTATCGAAGCAATAGAGTTCTAATGCTTCTTAAATCGCCATATCGCATCTCATTCCTATGTTTCATGATAAGGTATAATATTCATTGTGCAGTGTTATGTATATCTAGTCTATACTTCAAATGAATGTAAATGCGACACTTCCTTGCTTGGAAATAGCGTTTGCAGATATCTACGTATCGTAGCAATGGAGTTCTAATGCTACTTAAAACGCGATATCGCATCTCATTTCTATGTTTCATGATAACATGTAATATTCGTTGCGAAGTGTCATGTATACTTCGTATTCACTTCAAATGAATGTAAATGCGACACTTCCTTGCTAGGAAATAGCGTTTCCAGATATCTACGTATCGTAGCAATAGAGTTCTAATGCTGGCGAGTAATAAGACTGGCGAGCTGAAGAAGAAGCAACCCAGAAGACTCCCCTTCGGCGGATAAGAAGACCGCAGGTCCGCGGACGGGCTGTGCGCCGAGGTAGCGTGACGGGCTCGACGGTGGAGTAGTCGGGAAACGAACCAGAAAAGACCCTGAAGCCCGAAGGATAAGATCCAGAGCCTTGCACCGATAAGACCGCTGCCATAGTCCATGGAGACAAACAGGAAGGACATCGGGTGTGAGAAGGACGTGCACCCCTCCCCTGAGCCCATGGAGAGGAAAACTCAAGATGCGCAGCGGAATTGCAGGCGAGCCGAGGAAATCGCGGCGCACGACACGCGCTGCAGTTCAAATAATCTAGAGGACCCCGGATGGACACAACAGAGGCGGCGATCAGGGAAGATCGCCGGAATCCACCGATCGATGCCCCGAACAATACCGAAGCGTATAGCCCTACCCCACCAAGGAGCCCTAAGGAGGATCTAAGCGGATCCGAAGACCCCCAGCAAACCCATATAATGAGCTAGCCAGCATGAAGACGGCCTACTCTACTACTATTCTTCTTCCCAGCGACTTAGCGACTATTTAGCGAGCAACCGAGCAAGCGATTATGCGGAGCGGTTCGGAGGAGAGAGAGAGAGAGAGAGAGAGAGAGAGAGAGAGAGAGAGAGAGAGAGAGGTAGACGGACTGAACGAGATCCATACTTGTTGGAAGCGAGAGATCGTGAGTCCTTATACGCTAAAGCGTCCCATTTGTTCCCTGCCGCATTTGCGATATTGCGTATTGTATTTTGTATCGTATAACGGGTGGTGATCCCCGGTCATTTGCGGCGTGTCGTATACCTTTTTGTAATACCGCGTCGAGGCAATCTAGAAAGAAGCCGTGAGTTCAATATCCCGCGACCCTAATTTGCGCACTCGGCTAGAAGTAGTCGAGCGATAGAGTATATCGAAATTTCGAGGGTTATCTTGCACCGGATTTCCACGGGTTGCGTGGTTTACTAGTTTTCGCTACTTCTTGAGTAGTTGGCGCCCAAAAAGTCCCAGCCTCGCAGTTACGAAATACTCGCTGGATAGGAAATTTTTTGTTCTGTACTTCGCGTTGCCGAATCACGCGGATATTTTGTACCCCGATATAGCCCCGAATTAAACTTCTGTATAACCCCGTTATTATTGATTCTATATAACCCTTTCTTGCGGATTGTAACGGGAAAACCCGTCGCAAAATTTGGCGCCCAACGTGGGGCCCTGAGAATTTCGACAATAAAGTGCTCGCCTCGACGGGACACACCCAGTATAGAAAATTTGAACAGTAACGTTCGAGAGTGTGTTTACGGGTCGTGGTGACCTATTGGGAACGTTACCGTTTTTTTTTTTATGTCCTTTGTTGAGCGTGGATCACCACACGCGTTATCGCTGCGGCTTATACCGTTTCAAGGTCGCTATTGTTTACTGCTGGTTGCTAGGTCGGATTCACGGGAATTGGAAGGTTGAAATTAGTCTTCCCGTTAATCCGGCAGGAGAATATTACTTTTGCTTGTTTTTGGCGTCTCCTTTGGGGAAGTGACTCTTTCTCTTTTCCTCCTTTTATTACTTAAAATATGGATCCTCTTACATTGATCGGGATAACGGCTACGAACGTAACGACGACCGTTACCATGGCCGGGGGATCGGGCACAATTGCCCGCGGGCCTACACCCCCGTCGACCGGAATTGCGCCCCCTACTCCCCCAATACCCGCGGACGTATAGGCCGAGATCAATCGTCTTAGGTCGCGCATCCTAACTATGAGGAATGTTCGCGATTTAGTTATGGTGTGCGATCACGCGAAATTAAATTTGCAAGGCACCCTGGAAGAATTGTCTGACCGATACTGGCATCACGAGGTTCGTCGTCGGTACCCCGAGGTGTCGGTTCCTTGGGATCCGGTGGCAGACGAAAGGGGGATAGCTATGCCACTAACGGTGACCACGGCGATCGACGAGCCGTGCGAAGATGAGGCAGTAACCGCGCGACTTTCACGGTTAGAATTAAGATCCCCGCCGCAACGAAATGACCTTCGCGCGACCTGCGAAAGAAATAATCTGATATCGCACGAGGAAATTCCCCCAGTACGCGCCCGGCCAACCGTTGTGTTCGCGTCCAACGCGGAATCCGATTTGGTAGGAGATAGACCCCAACCATCCCGGCTCTAGGTCCCCACCCCACCGTTTTCTCCCCGACTACCCGCGAAGAACACCTAGTAGAACATTTCCGCCGTTACGGGCCAAAATTCGAGGGGCGGCCAGATGAAGATCCGGAGGACTATCTTCTCCGGTTGCACGAATATTGCTCACGGCGAGGTTACACCAAAGAGGAAATGCTTCAGGTGTTAGGCGAGTCGCTACAGGGAACGGCCCTTATTTGGTATCGAGTAGATAAAGATTCGTGGTCGGATTACGACGGGTTCATATATCAATTCCGAGTGCAATTCGGACATAACGATTTACAGGAAGGGTTGCGTCACGAGGTAGAGTCCCGAACGCAGGGTCAGTTCGAGTCGTCTACGGAATACATAACGAAAATGCGGATGTATTTCCGATATTTAGATCCGCCCCTATCTTTAGAAGACCAACTCTCCCTTTCCTATCGAAATTTGCGCCCGGATATCGAGCGGCAAATATTCCGGACCGATTTCTCCGACTTCACCGAACTGAAACTAAGGTGCAAGGAAGTAGAACTACGGAATGCCCGCGCTCGAAATTACCGACCCCCGCCGTCCCCCTTGCAATCATTCCTCCCCGCGGCTGCGTACACACCACCGTCCGGGAACCCGAAGATCCAAAGACTTCACGCGGTGGAACAATTAGTTCCGCAGCCAGAACGGACCGCGTTAACGGTTGAACCCACACCCCCTGATTCCCTGATTTCGCCTGTACCCCAAACCCGACCCGTCGCAACCTCCACCCCCCAGACGACACCCCAAAAGCCGAGAAACCCGAAGACGGAACGCAAAAAGGAACCCCCACCGGCCGTCCGTTCGACAACCGTACGTTGTTATAATTATCGTGAACAGGGGCACGTGTACCGGGAATGCCCGCACGAGTTGGGCTCCTTTCGCCGTGTGTGTGGATTGCCGGGCCACATTGTCAACACTTGCCCGCGTTGCCGTCATGTCCGAGCGGGAAACCTGAGGGGGGAGGCCAGTGAAGGTACCCTACCCCAGCGCTTCGGAACCACGCCTGCCCAGTAGACCTGTGAACCCCTTTAAACACCCCGACCTCCCAGCCTCGCAGTTACGAAATACTCGCTGGATAGGCAATTCTTGGTTCTGCATTTGGCGTTGGCGAATTCGTCGACAATCATACCAAGCGCATATTTTGTACCCCGATATTCTGTACCCTGGATTAAACTACTGTATACCCCCGTTAGTATTAGTTCTATATACCCCTTTCTTGCGGATTGTAACGGGAAAACCCGTCACAATATATAATACTCATTGTGGAGTGTTATGTATACCTCGTATTCACATCAAATGAATGTAAATGCGACACTTCCTTGCTAGGAAATAGCTTTTCCAGATATCTACGTATCGTAGCAATAGAGTTCTAATGCTTCTTAAAACGGGATATCGCATTTCATTTCTATGTTTCGTGATAAGGTATAACATTCATTGCGAAGTATCATGTATACCTTGTATTCACTTCAAAAGAATGTAAACGCGACACTTCCTTTGCTAGGAAATAGCGTTTCCAGATGTCTACGTACCGAAACAATAGAGTTCTAATGCTTCTTAAAACGAGATGTCGCATCTCATTTCTATGTTTCATGATAAGATATAATATTCATTGCGAAGTGTCATGTATACATCGCATACATTTCAATTGAATGTAAATGCGACACTTCAATGCTAGGAAATAGCGTTTGCAGATGTCTACGTATCGAAGCAATAGGGTTCTAATGTTTCTTCAAACGAGATATCGCACATCATTTCTGTGCTTCATGGTAAGATATAATATTCATTGCGAAGTGTCATGTATACCTCGTATTCGCTTCAAAAGAATGTAAATGCGGCACTTGCTTGCCAGGAAATAGCGTTTGCAGCTATCTACATTTCGAAGCAATGGTGTTCTAAAGCTTCTTAAAACAAGATATCTCATCTCATTTCTACGTTTCATGATAAGATATAATATTCATTGCGATGTGTCGTGTATACCTCGCATACACTTCAAATGAATGTAAATGCGACACTTCCTTGCTAGGAAGTAGCGTTTCCAGATGTCTACGTATCGAAACTATAGGTTTCTATTGCTTCTTAAAACGAGATGTTGCATTATATTTCTATGTTTCATGATAAGATATAATATTCATTGCGAAGCGTCATGTATACCTCATATTCACTTGAAAAGAATGTAAATGCGACACTATCTTGTAGGAAAAAGCGTTTCCAGACGCCTACGTATCGAAACAATAGGTTTCTATTGCATCTTAAAGCTAGATGTTGCATCCTATTTCTATGTTTCATGATAAGATATAAAATTCGTTGCGAAGCGTCATGTATTCCTCGTATTCACTTCAAAAGGTGGTAAGTGCGACACTTCCATAATAGGAAATAGCGTTTGCAGTTGTCTCCGTATCGAAGCAGTAGTGTTCCAATGCTCTTTAAATCGCGATATCGCATCTCATTTCTATGTCCATGATGACATATAATATTCACTGCAAAGTTTCATCTATACCTCGCACACACTTCAAGTGAATGTAGATGCGACACTTCCATGCAAGGAAATAGCGTTTGCAGATGTCTACGTATCGTAGCAATAGAGTTCCAATGCTTCTTAAAAGGCGATATCGCATCTCGTTTCTATGTTTCATGTTAAGATATATTATTCATTGCGAAGTGTCACTTGTACCTCGCACACCCTTCAAATCAATGTAAATGCGACACTTCCTTGCTAGGAAATAACGTTTGCAGATGTCAACGTATCGAAGCAATAGAGTACTAATGCTTCTTAAAACGGGATATCGCATCTCATTTCCATGTTTTATGATAAGATATAATATTCGTTGCGAAGCGTCATGTATTCCTCGTATTCACTTCAAATGGTGGTAAGTGCGACACTTCCATGCTAGGAAATAGCGTTTGCAGTTGCCTCCGTATCGAAGCAGTAGTGTTCCAATGCTCTTTAAATCGCGATATCGCAACTCATTTCTATGTTTCATGATAAGATATAATATTCATTGCGAAGATTAATGTATTCCTCGTACTCGCTTCAAAAGAATGTAAATGCGACATTTCCTTGCTAGCAAATAGCGTTTGCATATGTCTGCGCATCGAAGCAATAGTGTTCTAATGCTTCTTAAAACGCGATATCGCATCTCATTTCTGTGTTGGATGATAGGATACAATATTCATTGCGAAGTGTCACTTATGCCTCGTATTCACTTCAAAGGAAAGTAAATGCGACACTTCTTTGCTATGAAGTAGAGTTTGCGGATGTCAACGTATCGCAACAATAGGGTTCTTATGCTCTTTATATCGCGATATCGCATCTCATTTATATGTTACATGATAAGATATAATATTCATTACGAAGTGTCATGTATACCCCGTATTCACTTCAAAAGAATGTAAATACGACACTTCCTTGCTAGCAAATAACGTTTGCAGATGTGTACGTATCGAGGCAATATAGTTCTAATGCTTCTTAAAACGCGATATCGCATCTCGTTTCTATGTTTCATGTTAAGATATATTATTCATTGCGAAGTGTCACTTGTACCTCGCACACCCTTCAAATCAATGTAAATGCGTCAGTTCCTTGGTGGGAAATAGTGTTTGCAGATGTCTACGTATCGAAGCAATAGAGTTCTAATGCTTCTTAAATCGTTATATCGCATCTCATATCTACGTTTCTTGATAAGATATAATATTCATTGTGGAGTGTTATGTATACCTCGTATTCACTTCAAAAGAATGTAAACGCGACACTTCCTTGCCAGGAAATAGCGTTTGCAGATGCCTACGTATCGAAGCAATAGATTTCTAATCCTTGTTAAATCGCGATTTCGCATCTCATTCCTATGTTTCATGATATGATATAATATTCAATGTGCAGTTTTATGTACTCCTCGTATTCACTTCAATAGAAAGTAAATGCGACAATACCTCGCTAGGAAATAGTGTTTGCAGATATCTCCGTATCGAAGAAATAGTGTTCTAATGCTTCTTAAATCGCGAAATCGAATCTCATTTCTATGTTTCGTGATATGATATAATATTCATTGCGATGTGTCATGCTTACCTCGTATTCATTTCAAAAGAATGTAAATGCGACACTTCCTTGCTAGGAAATAGCGTTTGCAAATGTCTACGTATCGAAGCAATAGAGTTCTAATGCTTCTTAAATCGCCATGTTGCATCTCATTTCTATGTTTCATGATAAGATATAATATTCATTGTGCAGTGTTATGTATACCTCGTATTCACTTCAAAAGAATGTAAATGCGACACTTCCTTGCTAGGAGATAACGTTTGCAGATGTCTACGTATCGAAGCAATAGAGTTCTAATGCTTCTTAAATCGTTATATCGCATCTCATATCTATGTTTCATGATAATATGTAATATTCATTGCGAAGTGTCATGTATACCTCGCATACACTTCAAATGAATGTGAATGCGACAGTTCCTTGCTAGGAAATAGCGTTTGCAGATATCTACGTATCGAAGCAATAGAATCCTAATGCTTCTTAAATCGCCATATTGCATCACATTTCTATGTTTCATGATAAGATATAAAATTCATTGTGGAGTGTCATGTATTCCTCGTATTTACTTCCAAAGAGTGTAAACGCGACACTTCCTTCCCAGGAAATAGCGTTTGCTGATGTCCACGTATCGTAGCATTAGTGCTCTAATGCTTCTCAAAGCGCGACATCGTTTCTCATTTCTATGTTTCATGATAGTATATAATATTCATTGCGTAATGTCATGTACACCTCGCATACACTTCAAATGAATGTAAATGCGACACTTCCTTCCTAGGAAATAGCGTTTGCAGATGTCTACGTATCGAAGCAGTAGAGTTCTAATGCTTCTTAAATCGCCATATCGCATCTCATTTCTATGTTTCATGATAAGATATAATATTCATTGTGGAGTGTTATGTATACCTCGTATTCGTTTCAAAAGAATGTAAAGGCGACACGTCCTTGCTAGGAAGTAGCGTTTGCAGATGTCTACGTATCGAAGCAATAGTGTTCTAGTGATTCTTAAATCGCGATATCGCATCTCATTTCTATATTTCATGATAAGATGTAATATTCATTGCGAAGTGTCGTGTATACCTCGTGATCCTTTCAAAAGAATGTAAATGCGACACTTCCTTGCTAGGAAGTAGCGTTTGCAGATGTCTACGTATCGAAGCAATAGATTTCTAAAGCTTGCTAATTCGCGATATCGCATCTCATGTCTATGTTTCAAGATAATATATAATATTCATTTTGCAGTGTTATGAATACCTCGCATTCACTTCAAAAGAATGTAAATGAGACACTTCCTTGCTTGGAAGTAGCGTTTGCAGATGTCTACGTGTCGAAGCAATAGTTCTCTAATGCTTCTTAAATCGTTATATCGCATCTCATATATATGTTTCATGATAATATATAATATTCAATGTGCAATGTTACGTATATCTCGTCTAAACTTCAATTGAATGTAAATGCGACACTTCCTTGCTACTGAATAGCGTTTGCAGATGTCTACGTATCGTGGGATTAGAGTTCTAATGCTTCTCAAAACGCTATATCGGATGCCATTTCCATGCTTCATGATAATATATAATATTCATTGCGAAGTGTCATGTATACCTCGCAAAGACTTCAAATGAATGTGAATGCGACAGCTCCTTGCTAGGAATTAGTGTTTGCAGATATCTACGTATAGAAGCAATAGAGTTCTAAAGCTTCTTAAATCGCGATATCGCATCTCATTTCAATGTTTCATGATAAGATATAATGTTCATTGTGCAGTGTTATGAATACCTCGAATTCACTTCAAAAGAATGTAAATGCGACGCTTCCTTGCTTGGAAATAGCGTTTGCAGATGTCTACGTATCGAAGCAATAGTATTCTAATGCTTCTTGAATAGTCATCCCGCATGTCATATCTACGTTTCATGATAAGATATAATATTCATTGCGAAGTGTCATGTATACCTCGTATTCCTTTCAAAAGAATGTAAACGCGACACTTCCTTGCTAGGAAGTAGTGTTTGCAGATGTCTTCGTACCGAAGCAATAGAGTTCTAATGCTTCTTAAATAGTCATATCGCATTTCATTTCTATGTTTCGTGATAGGATATAATATTAATTGCGAAGTGTCATGTATACCTCGTATTCCTTTCAAAAGAATGTAAATGCGACACTTCCTTGCTAGGAAGTAGCGTTTGCAGATGTCTACGTATCGAAGCAATAGGGATCTAATGCTTCTTAAATCGCCATATCGCTTCTCATTCCAATGTGTCATGATAATATATAATATTCACTGCGAAGTGTCATGTATACCTCGCATATCACTTCAAATGAATGTAAATGCGACACTTCCTTGCTAGGAAATAGCGTTTGCAGATGTCTACGTATCGAAGCAATAGTGTTCTAATGCTTCTTAAATCGTCATATCGCATCTCATTTCTATGTTTCATGATAGGATATAATATTCATTGCGAAGTGTCATGTATACCTCGTATTCCCTTCAGAAGAATGTAAATGCGACACTTCCTTGCTAGGAACTAGCGTTGGCAGATGTCTACGTATCGAAGCAATAGAGTTCTAATCCTTCTCAAAAAGCGATATCGCATCTCATTCCTATGTTTCATGATAAGATATGATATTCAATGTGCAGTGTTATGTACTCCTCGTATTCACTTCAAAAGAAAGTAAATGCGACACTTCCTTGCTAGGAAGTAGCGTTTGCAGATGTCTACGTATCGAAGCAATAGGGATCTCTTGCTTCTTAAATCGCCATATCGCTTCTCATTTCTATGTTTCATGATAATATATAATATTCACCGTAAAGTGTCATGTATACCTCGCATACACTTCAAATGAATGTAAATGCGACACTTCCTTGCTAGGAAATAGCGTTTGCAGATGTCTACGTATCGAAGCAATAGAGTTCTAATGCTTCTTATATCGCGATATAGCATCACTTTCCTATGTTTCGTGACATGATATAATATTCATTGTGCAGTGTTATGTATACCTCGTATTCACTTGAAAAGAATGTAAATGCGATACTTCCTTGCTAGGAAGTGGCGTTTGCAGATGTCTAAGTACCGAAGCAATAGAGTTCTAATGCTTCTTAAATCGTCATATCGCATCTCATATCTACGTTTCATGATAAGATATAATATTCATTGCGAAGTGTCATGTATACCTCGTATTCCTTACAAAAGAATGTAAATGCGACACTTCCTTGCTAGGAAGTAGCGTTTGCAGATGTCTACGTAACGAAGCAATAGTGTTCTAATGCTTCAAAAATCGTCATGTCGCTTCACATTTCTATGTTTCATGATAAGATATAATATTCATTGCGAAGTGTCATGTATACCTCGTATTCCTTAGAAAAGAATGTAAATGCGACACTTCCTTGCTAGGAAGTAGCGTTTGCAGATGTCTACGTATCGAAGCAATAGTGTTCTAGTGATTCTTAAATCGCGATATCGCATCTCATTTCTATGTTTCATGACAATATATAATATTCATTGCGAAGGGTCATGTGTACCTCGCATACACTTAAAATGAATGTAAATGCGACACTGCCTTGCTAGCAAATAGCGTTTGCAAATGTCTACGTATCGATGCAATAGATTTCTAACGCTTGCTAATTCGCGATATCGCATCTCATATCTATGTTTCATGACAATATATAATATTCATTGCGAAGGGTCATGTATACCTCGCATACACTTAAAATGAATGTAAATGCGACACTTCCTTGCTAGGAAATAGCATTTGCAGATGTCTACGTATCGAAGCAATAGATTTCTAAAGCTCGCTAATTCGCGATATCGCATCTCATATTTATGTTTCATGATAATATATAATACTCATTGCGAAGTTTCATGTACTCCTCGCATACAATTCAAACGAATGTGAATGCGACAGTTCCTTGCTGGGAAATAGTGTTTGCAGATGTCTACGTATCGAGGCAATAGTTTTCTAATGCTTCTTAAATCGTCATATCGCATCACATTTCTATGTGTCACGATAATATATAATACTCATTGTGAAGTATCATGTATACCTCGTATTCCTTTCAAAAGAATGTAAATGCGACACTTCGTTGCTAGGAAGTAGCGTTTGCAGATTTCATCGTATGGAACCAATAGACTTCTAACGCTTCTTAAAACGCAATGTCGCATATCATTTCTGTGTTTCATGATAAGATATAATATTCATTGTGCAGTGTTATGTATATCTCGTCTATACTTCAAATGAATGTAAATGCGACAAGTCCTTGCTACTAAATAGCGTTTGCAGATTTCTACGTATCGTACCATTAGAGTTCTAATGCTTCTCAAAACGCGATATCGCTACTCATTACCATGTTTCATTATAATATATAATATTCACTGTGGAGTGTTATGTATACCTCGTATTCACTTCAAAAGAATGTAGGTGCGACACTTCCTTGCTAGGAAATAGCGTTTGCAGATGTCTACGTATCGATGCAATAGGGATGTAACGCTTCTTAAATCGCCATATCGCTTCTCATTTCTATGTTTCATGACAATATATAATATTCACTGCGAAGTGTCATGTATACCTCGCATACACTTCAAATGAATGTAAATGCGACACTTCCTTGATAGGAAGTAGCGTTTGCAGATATCCACGTATCGAAGCAATAGAGTTCTAATGCTTCTTAAATCGTCATATCGCATCTCATTTCTATGTTCCATGATAAGATATAATATTCATTGCGAAGTGTCATGTATACCTCGTATTCACTTCAAAAGAATGTAAATACGACACTTCCTTGCTAGGAAATAGCGTTTGCAGATGTCTACGTATCGAAGCAATAGGGATCTAATGCTTCTTAAATCGCCATACCGCTTCTCATTTCTATGTTTCATGACAATATATAATATTCACTGCGAAGTGTCATGTATACCTCGCATACACTTCAAATGAATGTAAATGCGACACTTCCTTGATAGGAAGTAGCGTTGGCAGATGTCTACGTATCGAAGCAATAGACATCTAATGCTTCATAAATCGCCATATCGCTTCTCATTTCTATGTTTCATGATAAGATATAATATTCATTGCGAAGTGATATGTATACCTAGTATTCACTTCAAAAGAATGTAAATGCGACACTTCCTGGCTAGGAAATAGCGTTTGCAGATGTCTACGTATCGAAGCAATTGGGATCTAATGCTTCTTAAATCGCCATATCGCTTCTCATTTCTATGTTTCATGATAATATATAATATACACTGCGATGTGTCACGTATACATCGCATACACTTCAAATGAATGTAAATGCGACACTTCCATGCTAGGAAATAGCGTTTGCAGATGTCTACGTATCGAAGCAATAGTGTTCTAATGCTTCTTAAATCGTCATATAGCTTCTTATATCTACGTTTCCTGATAAGATCGAATATTCATTGCGAAGTGTCATGTATACCTCGCATACACTTCAAATGAATGTGAATGCGACAGTTCCTTGCTAGGAAATAGTGTTTGCACATATCTAGTATCGAAGCAATAGACTTCTAATGCTTCTTAAATCGCCATATCGCATATCATTTCTGTGTTTCATGATAAGATATAATATTCACTGTGCAGTGTTACGTATACCTCGTATTCACCTCAAAGGAATGTGACTGCGACACTTCCTTGCTAGGAAATAGCGTTTGCAGATATCTACGTATCGAAGCAATAGGGTTCTAAAGCTTCTTAAATCGCGATATCGCATCTCATTTCTATGTTTCATGATAAGATATAATATTCATTTTGCAGTGTTATGAATACCTCGTAATCACTTCAAAAGAATGTAAATGCGACACTTCCTTGCTTGGATATAGCGTATGCAGATGTCTACGTATCGAGGCAATAGTTTTCTAATTCTTCTTAAATCGTCATATCGCATCACATTTCTATGTTTCATGATAATATATAATACTCATTGTGAAGTGTCATGTATACCTCGCATACACTTCGAATGAATGTAAATGCGACACTTCCTTGCTAGGAAATAGCGTTTGCAGATGTCTACGTATCGAAGCAATTGGGATCTAATGCTTCTTAAATCGCCATATCGCTTCTCATTTCTATGTTTCATGTTAATATATAATATTCACTGCGATGTGTCATGTATACATCGCATACACTTCAAATGAATGTAAATGCGACACTTCCTTGCTAGAAAATAGCGTTTGCAGATGTCTACGTATCGAAGCAATAGTGTTCTAATGCTTCTTAAATCGTCATATAGCATCTTATATCTACGTTTCCTGATAAGATCGAATATGCATTGCGAAGTGTCATGTATACCTCGCATACACTTCAAATGAATGTGAATGCGACAGTTCCTTGCTAGGAAATAGTGTTTGCACATATCTAGTATCGAAGCAATAGAGTTCTAAAGCTTCTTAAATCGCGATATCGCATCTCATTTCTATGTTTCATGATAAGATATAATATTCATTGTGCAGTGTTATGAATACCTCGTCTTCACTTCAAAGGAATGTAGATGCGACCCTTCCTTGCTTTGAAATAGCGTTTGCAGATGTCTACGTATCGAAGCAATAGAGTTCTAATGCTTCTTAAATCGTCATACCGCATCTCATTTCTATGTTTCATGATAAGACATAATATCCGTTGTGCAGTGTTATGTATATCTCGTCTATACTTCAAATGAATGGAATTGCGACACTTCCCTGCTAGTAAATAGCGTTTGCAGATGTTTACGTTTCGTGGCATTAGAGTTCTAATGCTTCTCAAAACGCGATATCGCTTCTCATTTCTATGGTTCATGATAATATATAATTTTCATTGCGAAGTGTTATGTATACCTCGTATTCACTTCAAAAGAATGTAAATGCGACACTTCCTTGCTAGGAAGTAGCGTTTGCAGATGTCTACGTATGGAAGCAATAGATTTTTAAATCTTGCTAATTCGCGATATCGAATCTCATATCAATGTTTCATGATAATTTATAATATTCATTGCGAAGTGTCATGTATACCTCGCATACACTTCAAATGAATGTGAATGCGACAGTTCCTTGCTAGGAAATAGCGTTTGCAGATATCTACGTATCGAAGCACTAGAGTTCTAAATCTTCTTAAATCGCGACATCGCATCTCATTTCTATGCTTCATGATAAGATATAGTATTCATTTTGTAGTGTTATGAATACCTCGTATTCCTTTCAAAAGAATGTAAATGCGACACTTCCTTGCTAGGAAGTAGCGTTTGCAGATTTCATCGTATGGAACCAATAGACTTCTAACGCTTCTTAAATCGCAATGTCGCATATCATTTCTGTGTTTCATGATAAGATATAATATTCATTGTGCAGTGTTATGTATATCTCGTCTATACTTCAAATGAATGTAAATGCGACAAGTCCTTGCTACGAAATAGCGTTTGCAGATGTCTACGTATCGTACCATTAGAGTTCTAATGCTTCTCAAAACGCGATATCGCTACTCATTACCATCTTTCATCATAATATATAATATTCACTGTGGAGTGTTATGTATACCTCGTATTCACTTCAAAAGAATGTAAATGCGACACTTCCTTGCTAGAAAGTAGCGTTTGCAGATGTCTACGTATAGAACCAATAGATTTCTAATGCTTCTTAAATCGCCATATCGGATCTCACTTCTATGCTTCATGATAAGATATAATATTCATTGCGGAGTGTTATGTATACCTCGTATTCACTTCAACAGAATGTAAACGCGACACTTCGTTACCAGGAAATAGCGTTTGCAGATGTCTACGTATCGTACCTTTAGTTTTCTGACGCTTCTCAAAACGCGATATCGCTTCTCATTATCATGTTCCATTATATTATATAATATTCATTGTAGAGTGTTATGTATACCTCGCATACACTTCAAATGAATGTAAATGCGACACTTCCTTGATAGGAAGTAGCGTTTGCAGATGTCTACGTATCGAAGCAATTGGGATCTAATGCTTCTTAAATCGCCATATCGCTTCTCATTTCTATGATTCATGATAGTATATAATATTCACTGCGATGTGTCATGTATACATCGCATACACTTCAAATGAATGTAAATGCGACACTTCCTTGCTAGGAAATAGCGTTTGCAGATGTCTACGTATCGAAGCAATAGAGTTCTAATGCTTCTTAAATATTCATATAGCATCTTATATCTATGTTTCATGCTAAAATATAATACTCATTGCGAAGTGTCATGTATACCTCGCATAAACTTCAAATGAATGTGAATGCGACAGTTCCTTGCTAGGAAATAGCGTTTGCAGATATCTACGTATCGAAGCAATAGAGTTCTAAAGCTTCTTAAATCGCGATATCACATCTCATTTCTATGTTTCATGATAAGATACAATATTCATTTTGCAGTGTTATGTATACCTCGTATTCACTTCAAAAGAATGTAAATGCGACTCTTCCTTGCTAGGAAATAGCGTCTGCAGATGTCTACGTATCGAAGAAATAGTTTTCTAATGCTTCTTAAATCGTCAAATCGCACCTCATATCTACGTTTCACGATAAGATATAGTATTCACTGCGAAGTGTCATGTATACCTCGTATTCCTTTCAATTGAACGTAAATGCGACACTCCCTTGCTAGGAAATATCGTTTGCAGATGTCTACGTATCGAAGCAATAGAGTTCTAATGCATCTTAAATCGTCATATCGCATCTCATTACTATGTTTCATGACAAGATATAATATTCATTGCGAAGTGTCATGTGTACCTCGTATTCACTTCGAAAGAATGTAAGTGCGACACTTCCTTGCTAGAAAGTAGCGTTTGCAGATGTCTACGTATCGAACCAATAGATTTCTAATGCTTCTTAAATCGCCATATCGGATCTCACTTCTATGCTTCATGATAAGATATAATATTCATTGCGGAGTGTTATGTATACCTCGTATTCACTTCAACAGAATGTAAACACGACACTTCCTTGCCAGGAAATAGCGTTTGCAGATGTCTACGTATCCTAGCATTAGAGTTCTAATGCTTCTCAAAAAGCGATATCGCTACTCATTACTATGTTTCATGATAATATATAATATTCATTGTGGAGTGTTATGTATGGCTCGTATTCACTTCTAAAGAATGTAAGTACGACACTTCCTTGCTTGGAAATAGCGTTTGCAGGTGTCTACGTATCGAAGCAATAGATTTCTAAAGCTTGCTAATTCGCGACATCGCATGCCGTATCTATGTTCCATGATAATTTATAATATTCATTGCGAAGAGTCATGTATACCTTGCATACTTTTCAAATGAATGTGAATGCGACAGTTCCTTGGTAGGAAATAGCGTTTTCAGATATCTACGTATCGAAGAAATAGAGTTCTAATGCTTCTTATATCGTGATATCGCATCGCATTTCTATGTTTGATGATTGTGCCTCGTATTCACTTCAAAAGAAAGTAAATGCGACACTTCATTGCCAGGAAGTAAAGTTTGCAGGTGTCTACGTATCGTAACGATAGGGTTCTTATGCTCTTTATATCGCGATATCGAATCACATTCATATGTTACATGATAAGATATAATATTCATTGCAAATTTTCATCTATACCTCGCACACACTTCAAGTGAATGTAAATGCAACACTTCCATGCAAGGAAATAGCGTTTGCAGATGTCTACGTATCGCAGCAATAGAGTTCCAATGCTTCTTAAAAGGCGATATCGATTCTCATTTCTATGTTTCATGATAAGATATAAAATTCATTGCGAAGTGTCGCTCATACCTCGCATACACTTCAAATGAATGTAAATGCGGCACTTCATTGCTTGGAAATAGCGCTTGCAGATGTCTCCGTATCGGAGCAGTAGTATTCTAATGCTTCTTAAATCGCGATATCGCATCTCATTCATATGTTTCATGATGAGATATAATATTCATTGCGGAGAGTAATGTATCCCTCGCACTCGCTTCAAAAGAATGTAAATGCGACATTTCCTTGCTAGCAAATAGCGTTTGCATATGTCTACGTATCGAAACAATAGTGTTGTAATGCTTTCTAAACGAGATATGGCATCTCATATCTATGTTTCATGCTAAAATATAATTCTCATTGCGAAGTGTCATGTATACCTCGCATAAACTTCAAATGAATGTGAATGCGACAGTTCCTTGCTAGCAAATAGCGTTTGCAGATATCTACGTATCGAAGCAATAGAGTTCTAAAGCTTCTTAAATCGCGATATCACATCTCATTTCTATGTTTCATGATAAGATACAATTTTCATTTTGCAGTGTTATGAATACCTCGTATTCACTTCAAAAGAATGTAAATGCGACACTTCCTTGCTTGGAAATACCGTTTGCATATTTCTACGTATCGAAGCAATAGGGATCTAATGCTTCTTAATTCGCCATATCGGTTCTCATTCCTATATTTCATGACAATATATAATATTCACAGCGAAGTGTCATGTATACCTCGCATACACTTCAAATGAATGTAAATGCGACACTTCCTTGCTAGGAAGTAGCGTTTGCAGATGTCTACGTGTCGAAGCAATAGACATCTAATGTTTCATAAATCGCCATATCGCATCTCATTTCTATGTTTCATGATAAGATATAATATTCATTGTGCAGCGTTATGTATACCTCGTATTCACTTCAAAAGAATGTAAACGCGAGACTTCGTTACCAGGATATAGCGTTTGCAGATGTCTACGTATCGTACCTTTAGTTTTCTGATGCTTCTCAAAACGCGATATCGCTTCTCATTACCATGTTTCATTATATTATATAATATTCATTGTGGAGTGTCATGTATACCTCGTATTCCTTTCAAAAGAATGTAAATGGGACACTTCCTTGCTAGGAAGTAGCGTTTGCGGATGTCTACGTATCGAAGCAATAGGGATCTAATGCTACTTAAATCGCCATATCGCTTCCCATTCCTATGTTTCATGATAATATAGAATATTCACTGCGAAGTGTCATGTATACCTCGCATACACTTCAAATGAATGTATATGCGACACTTCCTTGCTAGGAAATAGCGTTTGTAGATGTCTACGTATAGAAGCAATAGTTTTCTAATGCTTCTAAAATCGTCATATCGCATCTCATATCTACGTTTCACGATAAGATATAGTATTCACTAGGAAGTGTCATGTATACCTCGTATTCCTTTCAAAAGAATGCAAATGCGACTCTTCCTTGCTATGAAATAGCGTTTGCAGATGTCTACGTATCGTAGAAATAGTTTTCTAGTGCTTCTTAAATCGTCATATCGCATCTCATATCTACGTTTCACGATAAGATATAGTATTCTCTGCGAAGTGTCATGAATACCTCGTATTCCTTTCAATTGAACGTAAATGCGACACTTCCTTGCTAGGAAATAGCGTTTGCAGATGTCTACGTATCGAAGCAATAGTGTTCTTATGCTCTTTATATCGCGATATCGCATCACATTCATATGTTACATGATAAGATATAATACTCATTGCAAAGATTCATCTATACCTCGCACACACTTCAAGTGAATGTAAATGCGACACTTCCATGCAAGGAAATAGCGTTTGCAGATGTCTACGTATCGTAGCAATAGAGTTCCAATGCTTCTTAAAAGGCGATATCGATTCTCATTTCTATGTTTCATGATAAGATATAAAATTCATTGCGAAGTGTCGCTCATACCTCGCATACACTTCAAATGAATGTAAATGCGACACTTCATTGCTTGGAAATAGCGCTTGCAGATGTCTCCGTATCGGAGCAGTAGTGTTCTAATGCTTCTTAAATCGCGATATCGCATCTCATTCATATGTTTCATGATAAGATATAATATTCATAGCGGAGAGTATTGTATCCCTCGCACTCGCTTCAAAAGAATGTAAATGCGACATTTCCTTGCTAGCAAATAGCGTTTGCATATGTCTACGTATCGAAGCAATAGTGTTGTAGTGCTTCCTAAACGAGATATGGCATCTCATATCTATGTTTCATGCTAAAATATAATACTCATTGCGAAGTGTCATGTATACCTCGCATAAACTTCAAATGAATGTGAATGCGACAGTTCCTTGCTAGGAAATAGCGTTTGCAGATATCTACGTATCGAAGCAATAGAGTTCTAAAGCTTCTTAAATCGCGATATCACATCTCATTTCTATGTTTCATGATAAGATACAATATTCATTGTGCAGTGTTATGTATACCTCGTATTCACCTCAAAAGAATGTAAATGCGACACTTCCTTGCTAGGAAATAGCGTTTGCAGATATGTACGTATCGAAGCAATAGTGTTCTAATGCTCCTTAAATTGCGATATCGCATCTCATTTCTATGTTTCATGATAAGATATAATATTCATTGTGCAGCGTTATGTATACCTCGTATTCACTTCAAAGGAATGTAAACGCGACACTTCGTTACCAGGAAATAGCGTTTGCAGATGTCTACGTATCGTACCTTTAGTTTTCTGACGCTTCTCAAAACGCGATATCGCTTCTCATTATCATGTTCCATTATATTATATAATATTCATTGTAGAGTGTTATGTATACCTCGTATTCACTTCAAAAGAATGTAAATGGGACACTTCCTTGCTAGGAAGTAGCGTTTGCAGATGTCTACGAATCGAAGCAATAGATTTCTAATGCTCCTTATATCGTCATATCGCATCTCATATCTACGTTTCATGATAAGATATAGTATTCATTGCGAAGTGTCATGTATACCTCGTATTCCTTTCAAATGAATGTAAATGGGACACTTCCTTGCTAGGAAGTAGCGTTTGCGGATGTCTACGAATCGAAGAAATAGGGATCTAATGCTACTTAAATCGCCATATCGCTTCCCATTCCTATGTTTCATGATAATATATAATATTCACTGCGAAGTGTCATGTATACCTCGCATACACTTCAAATGAATGTAAATGCGACACTTCCTTGCTAGGAAATAGCGTTTGTAGATGTCTACGTATAGAAGCAATAGTTTTCTAATGCTTCTTAAATCGTCATATCGCATCTCATATCTACGTTTCACGATAAGATATAGTATTCACTAGGAAGTGTCATGTATACCTCGTATTCCTTTCAAAAGAATGTAAATGCGACTCTTCCTTGCTAGGAAATAGCGTTTGCAGATGTCTACGTATCGAAGAAATAGTTTTCTAATGATTCTTAAATCGTCATATCGCATCTCATATCTACGTTTCACGATAAGATATAATATTCATTGCGAAGTGTCATGTATACCTCGTATTCCTTTCAAAAGAATGTAAATGCGACACTTCCTTGCTAGGCAGTAGCGTTTGCAGATGTCTACGTATCGAAGCAATAGTTTTCTAATGCTTCTTAAAACGTCATATCGCACCTCATATCTATGTTTCATGATAATATATAATATTCACTGTGCAGTGTTATGTATACCTCGTATTCACTTCAGAAGAATGTAAATGCGACACTTCCTTGCTAGGAAATAGCGTTTGCAGGTGTCTACGTATCGTAGCATTAGTGCTCTAATGCTTCTCAAAACGCGACATCGTTTCACATTTCTATGTTTCATGATAGTATATAATATTCATTGCGTAGTGTTATGTATACCTCGTATTCACTTCAAAAGAATGTAAATGCGACACTTCCTTACTAGGAAATAGCGTTTGCAGATGTCTACGTATAGAAGCAATAGAGTTCTAATGCATCTTAAATCGTCATATCGCATCTCATTACTATGTTTCATGATAAGATATAATATTCATTGCGAAGTGTCATGTGTACCTCGTATTCACTTCGAAAGAATGTAAGTGCGACACTTCCTTGCTAGAAAGTAGCGTTTGCAGATGTCTACGTATAGAACCAATAGATTTCTAATGCTTCTTAAATCTCCATATCGGATCTCACTTCTATGCTTCATGATAAGATATAATATTCATTGTGGAGTGTTATGTATACCTCGTATTCACTTCAAAAGAATGTAAATGGGACACTTCCTTGCTAGGAAGTAGCGTTTGCAGATGTCTACGAATCGAAGCAATAGATTTCTAATGCTTCTTATACCGTCATATCGCATCTCATATCTACGTTTCACGATAAGATATAGTATTCACTGCGAAGTGTCATGTATACCTCGTATTCCTTTCAATTGAACGTAAATGCGACACTTCCTTGCTAGGAAATAGCGTTTGCAGATGTCTACGTATCGAAGCAATAGTGTTCTTATGCTCTTTATATCGCGATATCGCATCACATTCATATGTTACATGATAAGATATAATACTCATTGCAAAGTTTCATCTATACCTCGCACACACTTCAAGTGAATGTAAATGCGACACTTCCATGCAAGGAAATAGCGTTTGCAGATGTCTACGTATCGTAGCAATAGAGTTCCAATGCTTCTTAAAAGGCGATATCGATTCTCATTTCTATGTTTCATGATAAGATATAAAATTCATTGCGAAGTGTCGCTCATACCTCGCATACACTTCAAATGAATGTAAATGCGACACTTCATTGCTTGGAAATAGCGCTTGCAGATTTCTCCGTATCGGAGCAGTAGTGTTCTAATGCTTCTTAAATCGCGATATCGCATCTCATTCATATGTTTCATGATAAGATATAATATTCATAGCGGAGAGTAATGTATCCCTCGCACTCGCTTCAAAAGAATGTAAATGCGACATTTCCTTGCTAGCAAATAGCGTTTGCATATGTCTACGTATCGAAGCAATAGTGTTGTAGTGCTTCCTAAACGAGATATGGCATCTCATATCTATGTTTCATGCTAAAATATAATACTCATTGCGAAGTGTCATGTATACGTCGCATAAACTTCAAATGAATGTGAATGCGACAGTTCCTTGCTAGGAAATAGCGTTTGCAGATATCTACGTATCGAAGCAATAGAGTTCTAAAGCTTCTTAAATCGCGATATCACATCTCATTTCTATGTTTCATGATAAGATACAATATTCATTTTGCAGTGTTATGAATACCTCGTATTCACTTCAAAAGAATGTAAATGCGACACTTCCTTGCTTGGAAATACCGTTTGCAGATTTCTACGTATCGAAGCAATAGGGATCTAATGCTTCTTAATTCGCCATATCGGTTCTCATTCCTATATTTCATGACAATATATAATATTCACAGCGAAGTGTCATGTATACCTCGCATACACTTCAAATGAATGTAAATGCGACACTTCCTTGCTAGGAAGTAGCGTTTGCAGATGTCTACGTGTCGAAGCAATAGACATCTAATGTTTCATAAATCGCCATATCGCATCTCATTTCTATGTTTCATGATAAGATATAATATTAATTGTGGAAAGTTATGTCTACATCGTATTCACCTCAAAATAATGTAAGTGCGACACTTCCTTGCCAGGAAATAGCGTTTGCAGATATCTAGGTATCGAAGCACTATAGTTCTTATGCTTCTCAAAACGCGGTATCGCATCTCATTTCTATGTTTCATGATGAGATGTAATAATCATTGCGAAGTGTCATGTATACCTCGTATTCACTTCAGAGGAATGTAAATGCGACACTTCCATGCTTGGATATAGCGTTTGCAGATGTCTACGTATCGTACCAATAAATTTCTAATGCATCTTAAAACGCGATATCGCATCTCACTTCTATGTTTCATGATAAGATATAATATTCATTGCGAAATGCCACTTACACCTCGCATACACTTCAAAGGAATGTAAACGCGACACATCCTTCCTAGGAAATAGCGTTTGCAAATGTCTACGTATCGAAGCAATAGAGTTCTAATGGTTCTTCTAACACGATATCGCATCTCTTTTCTATGTTTCATGATAAGATATAATCTTCATTGTGGATTGTTATGTATACCCGTATTTACTTCGAAAGAATGTAAATGCGACGCTACCTTGCTAGGAAATAGCGTATGCAGATGTCTACGTATCGAAGCAATAGAATTCTAATGCTACTTGAAACGCGATATCGCACCTCATTTCTATGTTTCATGATAAGATATGATATTCATTGTGCAGTGTTATGTATACCTCGTATTCACTTCAAAAGAATGTTAATGCGACACTTCCTTCCTAGGATACAGCGTTTGCAGATGTCTACGTATCGTAGCAATAGATTTCTAATGCTTCTTAAAACGCGATATCGCATCTCATTTCTATGTTTCATGATAAGATATAATATTCATTGCGAAATGTCATGTATACCTCGTATTCACATCAATTGAATGTAAGTGCGACACTTCCTTGCTAGGAAATAGCGTCTGCAGATGTCTACGTATGGTAGCAATAGAGCTCTAATGCTACTTGAAACGCGATATCGAACCTCATTTCTATGTTTCATGATAAGATATGATATTCATTGTGCAGTGTTATGTATACCTCGTATTCACTTCAAAAGAATGTTAATGCGACACTTCCTTCCTAGGATACAGCGTTTGCAGATGTCTACGTATCGTAGCAATAGATTTCTAATGCTTCTTAAAACGCGATATCGCATCTCATTTCTATGTTTCATGATAAGATATAATATTCATTGCGAAGTGTCATGTATACCTCGCATACACTTAAAATGAATGTAAATGCGACACCTCCTAGCTAGGAAACAACGTCTGCAGATGTCTACGTATCGTAGCATTAGAGTTCTAATGCTTCTCAAAACACGATATCGCTACTCATTACTATGTTTGATGATAATATATTATATTCATTGTGGAGTGTTATGTATACCTCGTATTCACTTCAAAAGAATGTAAATGCGACACTTCCTTGCTGGGAAATAGCGTTTGCAGATATATACGTATCTTAGCAATAGAATTCTAATGCTTCCTAAATCTTCATATCGCATCCCATTTCTATGTTTCATGACAAGATATAATATTCATTGCGAAGTGTCATGTATACCTCGTATTCCTTTCAAAAGAATGTAAATGCGACACTTCCTTGCTAGGAAATAGCGTTTGCAGATGTCTACGTATCGAAGCAATAGAGTTCTAATGCTTCTTAAATCGTCATATCGCATCTCATATCTACGTTTCTTGATAAGATGTAATATTCATTGCGAAGTGTCATGTATGCCTCGTATTCCATTCAAATGAACGTAAGTACGGCACTTGCTTGCTAGGAAATAGCGTTTGCAGATGTCTACGTATCGAAGCAATAGGGATCTAATGCTTCTTATATCGCCATATCGCTTCTCATTTCTATGTTTCATGATAATATATAATATTCACTGCGAAGTGTCATGTATACGTCGCATACACTTCTAATGAATGTAAATGCGACACTTCCTTGCTAGGGAATAGCGTTTGCAGATGTCTACGTACCGAAACAATAGAGTTCTAATGCTTCTTAAATCGTCATATCGCATCTCATATCTACGTTTCCTGATGAGATATAATATTCATTGCGATGTGTCATGTATACCTCGTATTCCTTTCAAAAGAATGTAAGTGCGACACTTCCTTGCTAGGAAGTAGCGTTTGCAGATGTCTACGTATCGAACCAATATATTTCTAATGCTTCTTAAATCGCCATATCGCATCCCATTTCTATGTTTCATGATAAGATATAATATTCATTGCGAAGTATCATGTATACCTCGTATTCACTTCAAAAGAATGTAAATGCGACGCTTCCTTGCTAGGAAATAGCATTTGCAGATGTCTACGTATCGTAGCATTAGAGTTCTAATGCTTCTCAAAACGCGATATCGCTACTCAATGCTATGTTTCATGATAATATATAATATTCATTGGGGAGGGTTATGTATAACTCGTATTCACTTCAAAAGAATGTAAATGGGACACTTCCTTGCTTGGAAATAGCGTTTGCAGATGTCTGCGTATCGTGGCATTAGTGTTCTAATGCTTCTCAAAACGCGGTATCGCTTCTCATTTCTATGTTTCGTGATAGTATATAATATTCATTGCGAAGTGCCATGTATATCTCGCATACACTTCAATTGAATGTACATGCGACACTTCCTTCCTAGGATGTAGCGTTTGCAGATGTCTACGTATCGAAGCAATGGAGTTCTAATGCTTCTTAAATCGTCATATCGCATCTCATTTCTACGTTTCATGATATGATATAATATTCATTGTGCAGTGTTATGTATACCCCTTATTCACTTCAAAAGAATGTAAATGCTACAATTTCTTGCTAGGAAATAGCGTTTGCAGATGTCTACGTATCGAAGTAATAGACATCAAATGCTTCATATATCGCCATATCGCATATCATTTCTATGTTTCATGATAAGATATAATATTCATTGCGAGGTGTCATGTATACCTCGTATTCCTTTCAAAGGAATGTAAATGCGACACCTCCTTGCTAGGAAATAGCGTTTGCAGATGTCTACGTATCGTAGCAACAGACATCTAATGCTTCATAAATCGCGATATCGCATCTCAATTCTATGTTACATGATAATATATAATATTCATTGTGGAGTGTTATGTATACATCGTATTCCCTTCAAAAGAATGTAAATGCGACTCTTCCTTGCTTGGAAAAAGCGTTTCCAGATGCCTACGTGTCGAAACAATAGGTTTCTATTGCATCTTAATGCGAGATGTTGCATCCTATTTCTATGTTTCATGATAAGATATAACATTCATTGCGAAGCGTCATGTATTCCTCGTATTCACTTCGAAAGAATATGAAGGCGACACTTCCTTGCTAAGAAATATCACTTGCAGATGTCTACGTATCCAAGCAATAGAATTCTAATGCTTCTCAAAGCGCGATATCGCATCTCATTTCTATGTTTCATGATATGATATAATATCCATTGCGAAGTGTCATGTATACCTCGTATTTACTTCAAGAGAATGTAAATGCGACACTTCCTTGCTAGGATATACCGCTTGCGGGATAACTACGTATACAAGCAATAGATTTCTAATACTTTTTAAAACGCGATATCGCATCTCACTTCTATGTATAAGTTATCATATTCATTGTGGACTATGATAAGATATCATATTCATTGTGGACTGTTATGTATACCTCGTGTTCAAATCAATTGAATGTAAATGTGACACTTCCTTGCTAGGAAATAGCGTTTGCAAATGTCTACGTATCGGGGTAATAGATTATTAATGCTTCTTAAATCGCGATACCGCATCTCATTTCTATGTTTCATGATAAGATATAATATTCATTGCGAAGCGTCATGTATACCTCATATTCACTTGAAAAGAATGTAAATGCGACACTATCTTGTAGGAAAAAGCGTTTCCAGACGCCTACGTATCGAAGCAATATGTTTATATTGCATCTTAAAGCGAGATGTTGCATCCTATTTCTATGTTTAATGATAAGGTATAACATTCGCTGCGATGTGTCATGTATACCTCGTATTCCTTTCAAAAGAGTGAAAATGCGACACTTCCTTGCTAGGAAATAGCGTTTGCATATGTCTACGTATCGAAGCAATAGAGTTCTGATGCTTCTTAAAATGCGATATCGCATCTCATTTATATGTTACATGATAAGATATAATATTCATTGCGAAGTGTCATGTATACCACGTATTCACTTCAAAAGAATGTAAATGCGACACTTCCTTGCTAGGAAGTAGTTTTGCAGATGTCTACGTATCGAAGCAATAGAGTTATAATGCTTCTTAAATCGTCATATCGCATCCCATTTCTATGTTTCATAATAAGATATAATATTCATTGCGAAGTGTCATGTATACCTCGTATTCCTTTCAAAAGAATGTAAATGCGACACTTCCTTCCTAGGAAATAGCGAATGCAGATATCCACGTATCGAAGCCATAGTGTCCTAATGCTTCTTAAATCGCGATATCGCATCTCATTTCTGTTTTTCATGATAAGATATAATATTCATTGTGCAGTGTTATGTATACGTCGTATTCACTTCAAAAGAATGTAAGCGCGACACTTCGTTGCCAGGAAATAGCGTTTGCAGGTGTCTACGTATCGAAGCAATAGATTTCTAATGCTTCTTAAATCGTCATATCGCATCTCATATCTACGTTTCATGATAAGATATAATATTCATTGCGAAGTGTCATGTATACCTCGTATTCCTTTCAAAAGAATGTAAATGCGACACTTCCTTCCTAGGAAGTAGCGAATGCAGATATCCACGTATCGAAGCCATAGTGTCCTAATGCTTCTTAAATCGCGATATCGCATCTCATTTCCATTTTTCATGATAAGATATAATATTCATTGTGCAGTGTTATGTATACGTCGTATTCACTCCAAGAGAATGTAAGCGCGACACTTCGTTGCCAGGAAATAGCGTTTGCAGGTGTCTACGTACCGAAGCAATAGGTATCTAATACATCCTAAATCGCCATAGCGCTTCTCATTTCTATGTTTCATGATAATATATAATAGTCACTGGGAAGTGTCATGTATACCTCGCATACTCTTCAAATGAATGTAAATGCGACACTTCCTTGCTAGGAAATAGCGTTTGCAGATGTCTACGTATCGAAGCAATAGGTATCTAATACTTCCTAAAACGCCATATCGCTTCTCATTTCTATGTTTCATGATAATATATAATATTCACTGGGAAGTGTCATGTATACCTCGCATACACTTCAAATGAATGTAAATGCTACACTTCCTTGCTAGGAAATAGCATTTGCAGATGTTTACGTATCGAAGCAATAGTGTTCTAATGCTTCTTAAATCGCGATATCACATCTCATATCTATGTTTCATGATAGTATATAATATTCACTGCGAAGTGTCATGTATACCTCGCATACACTTCAAATGAATGTGAATGCGACACTTCCTTGCTTGGAGATAGCGTTTGCAGATGTCTACGTATCGAAGCAATAGCTTTGTATTGCTTCTTAAATCGTCATATAGCATCTCATATCTACGTTTCATGATAAGATATAATATTCATTGTGGAGTGGTATGTATACCTCGTATTCACTTCAAAAGAATGTAAACGCGACACTTCCTTGCCAGGAAATAGCGATTGCAGATGTCTACGTATCGTAGCATTAGAGTTCTAATGCTTCCCAATACGCGATATCACATCTCATATCTATGTTTCATGATAATATATAATATTCATTGCGAAGTGTTACGTATACCTCGCATACACTTCAAATGAATGTGAATGCGACAGTTCCTTGCTGGGAAATAGCGTTTGCAGATATCTACGTATCGAAGCAATAGAGTTCTAAAGCTTCTTAAATCGCGGTATCGCATATCATTTCTATGTTTCATGGTAAGATATAATATTCATTGTGCAGTGTTATGAATACCTCGTATTCACTTCAAAAGAATGTAAATGCGACACTGCCTTGCTAGGAAGTAGCGTTTGCAGATGTCTACGTATCGAAGCAATAGTGTGCTAATGCTTCTTAAATCGCCATATCGCTTCTCATTTCTATGTTTCATAATTATATATAATATTCACTGCGAAGTGCCATGTATGCCTCGCATACACTCCAAATGAACGAAAATGCGACACTTCCTTGCTAGGAAATAGCGTTTGCAGATGTCTACCTATCGAAGCAATAATGTCCTAATGCTTCTTAAATCGCGATATCGCATCTCATTTCTATGTTTCATGATAAGATATAATATTCATTGTGCAGTGTTATGTATACCTCGTATTCACTTCAAAAGAATGTAAACGCGACACTTCCTTGCCAGGAAATAGCGTTTGCAGATGTCTACGTATCGTAGCATTAGAGTTCTAATGCTTCTCAATACGCGATATCGCATCTCATATCTATGTTTCATGATAATATATAATATTCATTGCGAAGTGTTACGTATACCTCGCATACACTTCAAATGAATGTGAATGCGACAGTTCCTTGCTGGGAAATAGTGTTTGCAGATGTCTACGTATCGAAGAAATAGAGTTCTAAAGCTTGCTAATTCGCGATATCGCATCTCATTTCTACGTTTCATGACAATATATAATATTCATTGTTGTGTGTTATGTATACCTCGTATTCACTTCAAAAGAATGTAAATGCGATACTTCCTTGCTTGGAAATAGCGTTTGCAGATGTCTACGTATCGAAGCAATAGATTTCTAAAGCTTGCTAATACGCGACATCGCATCTCATGCCTATGTTTCATGACAATATATAATATTCATTGCGAAGTGTCATGTATACCTCGCATACACTTAAAATGAATGTAAATGCGACACCTCCTAGCTAGGAAACAACGTCTGCAGATGTCTACGTATCGTAGCATTAGAGTTCTAATGCTTCTCAAAACACGATATCGCTACTCATTACTATGTTTGATGATAATATATTATATTCATTGTGGAGTGTTATGTATACCTCGTATTCACTTCAAAAGAATGTAAATGCGACACTTCCTTGCTGGGAAATAGCGTTTGCAGATATATACGTATCTTAGCAATAGAATTCTAATGCTTCCTAAATCGTCATATCGCATCCCATTTCTATGTTTCATGACAAGATATAATATTCATTGCGAAGTGTCATGTATACCTCGTATTCCTTTCAAAAGAATGTAAATGCGACACTTCCTTGCTAGGAACTAGGGTTTGCAGATGTCTACGCATCGAAGCAATAGAGTTCTAATGCTTCTGAAATCGCCATATTACATCTCACTTCTATGTTTCACGATAAGAAATAATATTCATTGTGGAGTGTTATGTATACCTCGTATTCACTTCAAAAGAATGTAAACACGACACTTCCTTGCCAGGAAGTAGCGTTTGCAGATGTCTACATATCGTAGCATGAGTGTTCTAATGCTTCCCAAAACGCGATATCGCTACTCATTACTATGTTTCATGATAATATATAATATTCATTGCGAAGTGGCATGTATACCACGTATTCACTTCAAAAGAATGTAAATGCGACACTTCCTTGCTTGGAAATAGCGCTTGCAGATGTCTACGTATCGAAGCAACAGATTTCTAAAGCTTGCTAATTCGCGATATCGCATCTCATATCTATGTTTCATAATAATATATAATATTCATTGTGGAGTGTTATGTATACTTCGTATTCACTTCAAAAGAATGTATATGCGACACTTCCCTGCTTGGAAATAGCGTTTGCAGATATCTACGTATCGAAGCAATAGAGTTCTAAAGCTTCTTAAATCGCCATATCGCATCTCATTTCAATGTTTCATGATAAGATATGACATTCATTGTGCAGTGTTATGTATACCTCGCATACACTTCAAATGAATGTGAGTGCGACAGTTCCTTGCTAGGAAACAACGTCTGCAGATGTCTACGTATCGTAGCATTAGAGTTCTAATGCTTCTCAAAACGCGATATCGCTACTCATTACTATGTTTCATGATAATATATTATATTCATTGTGGAGTGTTATGTATACCTCGTATTCACTTCAAATGAACGCAAACGGGACACTTCCTTGCTGGGAAATAGCGTTTGCAGATATCTACGTATCGTAGCAATAGAATTCTAATGCTTCCTAAATCGTCATATCGCATCTCATTTCTATGTTTCATGACAAGATATAATATTCATTGCGAAGTGTCATGTATACCTCGTATTCCTTTCAAAAGAATGTAAATGCGACACTTCCTTGCTAGGAAGTAGCGTTTGCAGATGTCTACGTATCGAAGCAATAGTGTTCTAATGCTTCTGACATCGCCATATTACATCTCACTTCTATGTTTCACGATAAGAAATAATATTCATTGTGGAGTGTTATGTATACCTCGTATTCACTTCAAAAGAATGTAAACGCGACACTTCCTTGCCAGGAAGTAGCGTTTGCAGATGTCTACATATCGTAGCATGAGTGTTCTAATGCTTCCCCAAACGCGATATCGCTACTCATTACGATGTTTCATGATAATATATAATATTCATTGCGAAGTGGTATGTATACCTCGTATTTACTTCAAAAGAATGTAAACGCGACACTTCCTTGCCAGGAAGTAGCGTTTGCAGATGTCTACATATCGTAGCATGAGTGTTCTAATGCTTCCCAAAACGCGATATCGATACTCATTACTAAGTTTCATGATAATATATAATATTCATTGCGAAGTGTCATGTATACCTCGCATACACTTCAAATGAATGTGAGTGCGACAGTTCCTTGCTAGGGAATAGTATTTGCAGATGTCTACGTACCGAGGCAATAGAGTTCTAATGCTTCTTAAATCGCTATATTGCATCTCATTTCTATGTTTCATGATAAGATATAATAATCACTGTGCAGTGTCATGTATACCTCGTATTCACTTCAAAAGAATGTAAACGCGACCCTTCCTTGCCCGGAAGTAGCGTTTGCAGATGTCTACATATCGTAGCATGAGATTTCCAATGCCTCTCAAAACGCGATATCGCTACTCATTACTATGTTTCATGATAATATATAATATTCATTGCGAAGTGTCATGTATACCTCGCATACACTTCAAATGAATGCGAATGCGACAGCTCCTTGCTAGGAAATAGAGTTTGCAGATGTCTACGTATCGAAGCAATAGAGTTCTAATGCTTCTCAAAACGCTACTCATTACTATATCGCTACTCATTACTATGTTTCAAGATAATATATAATATTCATTGTGGAGTGTTATGTATACTTCGCATTCACTTCAAAAGAATGTAAATGAGACACTTCCTGGCTTGGAAATAGAGTTTGCAGATGTCTACGTATCGAAGCAATGGAGTACTAAAACTTGCTAATTCGCGATATCGCGTCTCATTTCTATGTTTCATGATAAGATATAATATTCATTGTGGAGTGTTAGGTACACCTCGTATTCACTTCAAATGAATGTAAACGCGACACTTCCTTGCCAGGAAACAACGCCTGCAGATGTCTACGTATCGTAGCATTAGAGTTCTAATGCTTCTCAAAACGCGATATCGCTACCCATTACTATGTCTCATGATAATATATTATATTCATTGTGGAGTGTTATGTATACCTCGTACTCACTTCAAAAGAATGTAACCGCGACACTTCCTTGCCAGGAAGTAGCGTTTGCAGATGTCTACATATCGTAGCATGAGTGTTCTAATGCTTCCCAAAACGCGATATCGCTACTCATTACTAAGTTTCATGATAATATATAATATTCATTGCGAAGTGTCATGTATACCTCGCATACACTTCAAATGAATGTGAGTGCGACTGTTCCTTGCTAGGGAATAGTATTTGCAGATGTCTACGTACCAAGGCAATAGAGTTCTAATGCTTCTTAAATCGCTATATTGCATCTCATTTCTATGTTTCATGATAAGATATAATAATCACTGTGCAGTGTCATGTATACCTCGTATTCACTTCAAAAGAATGTAAACGCGACCCTTCCTTGCCCGGAAGTAGCGTTTGCAGATGTCTACATATCGTAGCATGAGATTTCCAATGCCTCTCAAAACGCGATATCGCTACTCATTACTATGTTTCATGATAATATATAATATTCATTGCGAAGTGGCATGTATACTTCGTATTCACATCAAAAGAATGTAAATGCGACACTTCCTTGCTTGGAAATAGCGTTTGCAGATGTCTACGTATCGAAGCAATAGATTTCTAAAGCTTGCTAATTCGCGATATCGCATCTCATTACTATGTTTCATGATAATTTATAATATTTATTGCAAAGTGTCATGTATACCTCGCATACACTTCAAATGAATGCGAATGCGACAGCTCCTAGCTAGGAAATAGAGTTTGCAGATGTCTACGTATCGAAGCAATAGAGTTCTAATGCTTCTCAAAACGCGATATCGCTACTCATTACTATGTTTCAAGATAATATATAATATTCCTTGTGGAGTGTTATGTATACTTCGTATTCACTTCAAAAGAATGTAAATGCGACACTTCCTGGCTTGGAAATAGCGTTTGCAGATGTCTACGTATCGAAGCAACCGAGTACTAAAACTTGCTAATTCTCGATATCACATCTTATTTCTATGTTTCATGATAAGATATAATATTCATTGCGAAGTGTCATGTGTACCTCGTATTCCTTTCAAAAGAATGTAAATGCGACACTTCATCGCTAGGAAATAGCGTTGGCAGATGTCTACGCATTGAAGCAATAGAGTTCTAATGCTTCTCAAAACGCGATATCGTTTCTCATTCCTATGTTTCATGGTAATATATAATATTCATTGCTTAGTGTCATCTATACCTCGCATACACTTCAAATGAATGTAAATGCGACACTTCCTTCCTGTGAAATAGCGTTTGCAGATGTCTACGTATCGTAGCATTTGAGTTCTAATGATTCTTAAAACGCGATATCGCTACTCATTACTATGTTACATGATAATATATAATATTCATTGTGGTGTGTTATGTATACGTCGTATTCACTTCAAAAGAATGTAAGTGCGACCCTGCCTTGCTTGGAAATAGCGTTTGCATATGTCTACGTATCGAAGCAATAGAGTTCTAATGCTTCTTAAATCGCCATATTGCATCTCATTTCTATGTTTCATGATAATATATAATATTCACTGCTTAGTGTCATGTATACCTCGCATACACTTCAAATGATTGTAAATGCGTCACTTCCTTGCTAGTAAATAGCGTTTGCAGATGACTACGTATCGAAGCAATAGAGTTCTAATGCTTCTTATATCGCGATATCGCATCTCATTTCTATGTTTCATGTAAAGATATAATATTCATTGTGCAGTGTTATGTATACCTCGTATTCACCTCAAAAGAATGTAAATGCGACACTTCCTTGCTAGGAAATAGCGTTTGCAGATGCATATGTATCGAAGCAATAGAGTTCCAATGCTTCTTAAATCGTCATATCGCATCTCATTTCTATGTTTCATGATAAGATATAATATTCATTGCTAAGTGTCTTGTATACCTCGTATTCCTTTCAAAAGAATGTAAATGCGACACTTCCTTGCTAGGAAGTAGCGCTTGCAGATGTTTACGTATCGAAGCAATAGGGATCTAATGCTCCTTAAACCGCCATATCGCTTCCCATTTCTATGTTTCATGATAAGATATAATATTCATTGCCCAGTGTCATGTATACCACGTATTCCTTTCAGAAGAATGTAAATGCGACACTTCCTTGCTAGGAAGTAGCGTTTGCAGAAGTCTACGTATCGAAGCAATAGATTTCTAAAGCTTGCTAATTCGCATATCGCATCTCATATTTATGTTTCATGATAAGATATAATGTTCATTGCGAAGTGTCATGTATACCTGGCATACACTTCAAATGAATGTAAATGCGACACTTCGTTTCTAGGAAATAACGTTTCCAGACGCCTATGTATCAAAGCAATAGAGTTCTAATGCTTCTTAAATCGTCATATCGCATCTCATTTCTATGTTTCATGATAAGATATAATATTCATTGCGAAGTGTCATGTTTACCTCGAACTCACTTCAAATGAATGTAAATGCGACACATCCTTGCTAGGAAATAGCGTTTGCAGATGTCTACGTATCGAAGCAATAGATTTCTAATGCTTCCTAAATCGCGATATCGCATCTCATCTCTATGTTTCATGATAAGATATAATATACATTGTGCAGTTTTATGTATACCTCGTATTCACCTCAAAAGAATGTAAATGCGACACTTCCTTGCTATGAAATAGCGTTTGCAGATGTATATGTATCGAAGCAATAGAGTTCCAATGCTTCTTAGATCGTCATATCGCATCTCATTTCTATGCTTCATGATAAGATATAATATTCATTGCGAAGTGTCATGTATACTTCGTATTCCTTTCAAAAGAATGTAAATGCGACACTTCCTTCCTAGGAAGTAGCGTTTGCAGATATCTACGTATCGAAGCAATAGTGTTCTAATGCTTTTTAAATCGCCATATCGCATCTCATTTCTGTGTTTCATGATAAGGTATAATATTCATTGCAAAGTGTTATGTATACCTCGTATACACTTCAAATGAATGTAAATGCCACACTTCCCTGCTCGGAAATAGCGTTTGCAGATGTCTACGTATCGAAGCAATAGGGATCTAAAGCTTCTTAAATCGCCTTATCGCTTCTCATTTCTATGTTTCATGGGAATATATATATTCACTGCGAAGTGTCATGTGTACCTCGCATACACTTCAAATAAATGTAAATGCGACACTTCCTTGCTAGGAAATAACGTTTGCAAATGTCTACATATCGAAGCAATAGTGTTCTAATGCTACTTAATTTGCGATATCGCATATCATTTCTATGTTTCATGATAAGATATAATATTCATTGTGCAGTGTTATGTATACCTCATATTCACTTCACAAGAATGTAAATGCGACACTTCCTTGCCAGGAAGTAGAGTTTGCAGATGTCTACGTATCGAGGCAATAGATTTCTAAAGCTTGCTAATTCACGATATCGCATCTCATATCTATGTTTCATGATAATATATAATATACATTGCGAAGTGTCATGTATACCTCGCATACACTTCAAATGAATGTGAATGCGACTGTTATTTGCTAGGAAATAGTATTTGCAGATATCTACGTATCGAGGCAATAGAGTTCTAAAGCTTCTTAAATCGCCATTTCGCATCTCATTTCTATGTTTCATGATAAGATATAATATTCATTGTGCAGTGTTATGTATATCTCGTCTATACTTCAAATGAATGTAAATGCGACACTTCCTTGCTAGGAAATAGCGTGTGCAGATGTCTATGTATCGAAACAATACAGTTCTAATACTTCTTAAATCGAAATATCGTATCTCATATCTATGTTGCATGATAAGATATAATGTTCATTGCGAAGTGTCATGTATACCTGGCATACACTTCAAATGAATGTAAATGCGACACTTCGTTTCTAGGAAATAACGTTTCCAGACGCCTATGTATCAAAGCAATAGAGTTCTAATGCTTCTTACAACGCGATATCGCATCCCATTTCTATGACTCATGATAAGGTATAATATTCATTGCGAAGTGCCACGTATACCTCGAACTCACTTCAAATGAATGTAAATGCGACACATCCTTGCTAGGAAATAGCGTTTGCAGATGTCTGCGTATCGAAGCAATAGATTTCTAATGCTTCCTAAATCGCGATATCGCATCTCATTTCTATGTTTCATGATAAGATATAATATACATTGTGCAGTTTTATGTATACCTCGTATTCACCTCAAAAGAATGTAAATGCGACACTTCCTTGCTATGAAATAGCGTTTGCAGATGTATATGTATCGAAGCAATAGAGTTCCAATGCTTCTTAGATCGTCATATCGCATCTCATTTCTATGTTTCATGATAAGATATAATATTCATTGCGAAGTGTCATGTATACCTCGTATTCCTTTCAAAAGAATGTAAATGCGACACTTCCTTCCTAGGAAGTAGCGTTTGCAGATATCTACGTATCGAAGCAATAGTGTTCTAATGCTTTTTAAATCGCCATATCGCATCCCATTTCTATGTTTCACGATAAGATACAATATTCATTGCGAAGTGTTATGTATACCTCGTATACACTTCAAATGAATGTAAATGCCACACTTCCCTGCTCGGAAATAGCGTTTGCAGATGTCTACGTATCGAAGCAATAGGGATCTAATGCTTCTTAAATCGCCTTATCGCTTCACATTTCTATGTTTCATGAGAATATATATATTCACTGCGAAGTGTCATGTGTACCTCGCATACACTTCAAATAAATGTAAATGCGACACTTCCTTGCTAGGTAATAACGTTTGCAAATGTCTACGTATCGAAGCAATAGTGTTCTAATGCTACTTAATTTGCGATATCGCATATCATTTCTATGTCTCATGATAAGATATAATATTCATTGCGAAGTGTCATGTATACCTCGTATTCCTTTCAAAAGATTGTAAATGCGACACTTCCTTGCTAGGAAGTAGCGTTTGCAGATGTCTACGTATCGAAACAATAGACTTCTAATGCATCTTAAATCGCCATATCGCATCTCATTTCTATGTTTCATGGTAAGATATAATATTCATTGTGCAGTGTTATGATTACCTCGTATTAACTTCAAAAGAATGTAAATGCGACACTTCCTTGTTTGGAAATAGCGTTTGCAGATATCTACGTTCCGTGGCATTAGAGTTCTAATGCTTCTCAAAACGCGATATCGTTTCTCATTTCTATGTTTCATGATAATATACAATTTTTATTGCGAAGTGTTATGTATACCTCGTATTCACTTCAAAAGCATGTAAACGCGACACTTCCTTGCTAGGAAGAAGCGTTTGCAGATGTCTACGTATGGTAGCATTAGAGTTCTAATGCTCCTCAAAACGCGATATCGCTACTCATTACTATGTTTCATGATAATATATAATACTCATTGTGGAGTGTTATGTATACCTCGCATTCACTTCCAAAGAATGAAAATACGACACTTCCTTGCTTGGAAATAGCGGATGCGGATGTCTACGTATCGAAGCAATAGATTTCTAATGCTTCTTAAATCGCGATATCGCATCTCATTTCTATGTTTCATGATAAGATATAATATTCATTGTGCAGTGTTATGTATACCTCGTACTCACATCAAAAGAATGTAAATGCGACACTTCCTTGCTAGGAAATAGCGTTTGCAGATGTCTACGTATCGAAGCAATAGATTTCTAAAGCTTGCTCATTCGCGATATCGCATCACATATCTGTGTCTCATGATAATATATAATATTCATTGCGAACTGTCAAGTATACCTTGCATACACTTCAAATGGATGTGAATGCGACAGTTCCTTGCTAGGAAATAGTGTTTGCAGATATCTACGTATCGAAGCAATAGAGTTATAATGCTTCTTAAACCGCCATATTGCATCTCATTTCTATGTTTCATGATAAGATATAATATTCAATGTGGAGTGTTATGTCTACCTCGTATTCACTTCAAAAGAATGTAAACGCGACACTACCTTGCCAGGAAATAGCGTTTGCAGATGTCCACGTATCGTAGCATAAGAGTTCTAATGCCTCTTTAATCGACAAATTGCATCTCATTTCTATGTTCCATGATAAGATATAATATTCATTGTGGAGTGTTATGTATACCTCGTATTCACTTCAAAAGAATGTAAACGCGACACTGCCTTGCTAGGAAGTAGCGTTTGCAGATGTCTACGTATGGTAGCATTAGAGTTCCAATGCTTCTCAAAACGCGATATCGCTACTCATTACTATGTTTCATGATAATATATAATACTCAATGTGGAGTGTTTTGTATACCTCGTATTCACTTCAAAAGAATGTAAACACGACACTACCTTGCCACGAAATAGCGTTTGCAGATGTCTACGTATAGTAGCATAAGGGTTCTAATGCTTCTCAAAACGTGATATCGCTTCTCATTACTATGTTTCATGATAATATATAATATTCATTGTGCAGTGTTATGTATACCTCGTACTCACTTCAAAAGAATGTAAAAGCGACACTTCCTTACTAGGAAATAGCGTTTGCAGATGTCTAGGTATCGAAGCAATAGAGTTCTAAATCTTCGTAAAACATGATATCGCATCTCATTTCTATGTTTCATGATAAGATATAATATTCATTGGGAAGTGTCATGCATACCTGGTATTCACTTCAAATCAATGTAAATGCGACACTTCCTTGCTAGGAAATAGAGCTTGCAGATGTGTACGTATCGAAGCAATAGAGTTCCAAAGCTTGAAAATTCGCGATATCGCTACTCATTACTATGTTTCATGATAATATATAATATTCATTGTGGAGTGTTATGTATACCTCGTATTCACTTCAAAAGAATGTAAACGCGACACTTCCTTGCTTGGAAATAGCGTTTGCAGATGTCTACGTATCGAAACAATAGAGTTCTAATGCTTCTTAAATCGCCGTATTGCATCTCATTTCTATGTTTCATGATAATATATAATATTCATTGCGAAGTGTCATGTATATCTCGCATACACTTCAAATGAATGTAAATGCGACACTTACTTCCTAGGAAATAGCATTTGCAGATGTCTACGTAACGAAGCAATAGTGTTCTAATGCTTCTTAAATCGTCATATCGCATCTCATTCGGATGTTTCATGATAATATATAATACTCATTGCGAAGTGTCATGTATACCTCGTATTCCTTTCAAAAGAATGTAAATGCGAAACTTCCTTGCTAGGAAGTAGCGTTTGCAGATGTCTACGTATCGAAACAATAGACTTCTAATGCTTCATAAATCGCCATATCGCATCTCATTTCTTAGTTTCATGATAAGATATAATATTCATTGTGCAGTGTATTGTATACCTCGTATTCACCTCAAAAGAATGTAATGGCGACACTTGCTTGCTAGGAAATAGCGTTTGCAGATGTCTACGTATCGGAGCAATAGAGTTCTAGTGCTTCTTCAAACGCGATATCGCACCTCATTTCTATGATTCATGATAACATATAATATTCATTGTGGAGTGTTATGTATACGTTGTATTCACTTCAAAAGAATGTAACTGCGACACTTCCTTGGTAGGAAGTAGCGTTTGCAGATGTCTACGTATCGAAGTGATAGGTTTCTAGTGCTTCGTAAAGCGATATATCGCATCTCATTGCTATTTTTCATGATAAGATACAATACTCATTGCGAGGTATCATGTATACCTCGTCTACACTTCAAATGAATGTGAATGAGACACTTCCTTTCTAGGAAATTACGTTTCCAGATGCCTACGTATCGTAGCATAAGGTTTCTGATGCTTCTTAAAACGCGATATCGCATCTCATTTCTATGCTTCGCTATAAGATATAATATTCATTGCGGAGTGTCATGTATACCTCGCAATCATTTCAAAAGAATGTAAATGCGCCACTTCCTTGCTAGGAAATAGCGTTTGCAGATGTCTACGTATCAAAGCAATAGACATCTAATGCTTCATAAATCGCCATATCGCATCTCATTTCTATGTTTCATGATAAGATGTAATATTCTTTGCGGAGTGTCATGTATACCTCGTATTCCTTTCAGAAGAATGTAAATGCGACACTAACTTGCTAGGTAATAGTGTTTGCAGATGTCTGCGTAACGTGGCATTACGGTTCTAATGCTTCTCAAAAGGCGATATCGCTTCTCATTTCTGTGTTTCATGATAATATATAATATTCATTGCGAAGTGCCATGTATACCTCGCATACACTTCAATTGAATGTACATGCGACACTTCCTTGCTAGGACATAGCGTTTGCAGATGTCTACGTATCGAAGCAATAGAATTCTAATGCTTCTTAAATGGCCATATCGCATCTCATTTCTATGTTTCATGATAAGATATAATATTCATTGTGCAGTGTTATGTATATCTAATCTATACTTCAAATGAATGTAAATGCGACGCTTCCTTGCTAGGAAATAGTGTTTGCAGATGTCTTCGTATCGTGTCATTAGAGTTCTAATGCTTCTCAAAACGCGATATCGCTTCTCATTTCTATGTTTCATGATAATATATAATATTCATTGCGAAGTGTTATGTATACCTCGTATTTACTTCCAAGGGATGTAAATGCGACACTTCCTTGCTTGGAAATAGCGTTTGCAGATGTCTACGTATCGAAGCAATAGAGTTCTAATGCTTCTTAAATCGCCATATCGCATCTCATTTCTATGTTTCATGATAAGATATAATATTCATTGTGGAGTGTTATGTATACCTCGTATTCACTTCAAAAGAATGTAGACGCGACACTTCCTTGCCAGGAAATAGCGTTTGCAGATGTCTACGTATCGTACCATAGGGGTTCTAATGCTTCTCAAAACGATATATCGCTACTCATTACTATGTTTCATGATAATATATAATATTCATTGTGGAGTGTTATGTGTACCTCGCATACACTTCAACTGAATGTAAATGCGACACCTCCTTGCTAGGAAATAGCGATTGCAGATGTCTACGTATCGAAGCAATAGATTTCTAGAGCTTGCTAATTCGCGATATCGCATCTCATATCTATGTTTCATGATAATATACAATATTCATTGCGAAGTGTCATGTATACCTCGCATACACTTCAAATGAATGTAAATGCGACACTTACTTCCTAGGAAATAGCATTTGCAGATGTCTACGTAACGAAGCAATAGTGTTCTAATGCTTCTTAAATCGTCATATCGCATCTCATTTCTACGTTTCATGATAAGGTATAATATTCAATGTGGAGTGTTATGTCTACCTCGTATTCACTTCAAAAGAATGTAAACGCGACACTACCTTGCCAGGAAATAGCGTTTGCAGATGTCCACGTATCGTAGCATAAGAGTTCTAATGCCTCTTTAATCGACAAATTGCATCACATTCCTATGTTCCATGATAAGATATAATATTCATTGTGGAGTGTTATGTATACCTCGTATTCACTTCAAAAGAATGTGAACGCGACACTGCCTTGCCAGGAAATAGCGTTTGCAGATGTCTACGTATCGAAGCAATAGAATTCCAAAGCTTGAAAATTCGCGATATCGCTACTCATTACTATGTTTCATGATAATATATAATATTCATTGTGGAGTGTTATGTATACCTCGTATTCACTTCAAAAGAATATAAACGCGACACTTCCTTGCTTGGAAATAGCGTTTGCAGATGTCTACGTATCGAAACAATAGAGTTCTAATGCTTCTTAAATCGCCATATTGCATCTCATTTCTATGTTTCATGATAAGATACAATATTCAATGTGGAGTGTTATGTATATCTAGTCTATACTTCAAATGAATGTAAATGCGACGCTTCCTTGCTAGGAAATAGTGTTTGCAGATGTCTTCGTATCGTGTCATTAGAGTTCTAATGCATCTCAAAACGCGATATCGCTTCTCATTTCTATGTTTCATGATAATATATAATATTCATTGCGAAGTGTTATGTATACCTCGTATTCACTTCCAAAGGATGTAAATGCGACACTTCCTTGCTTGGAAATAGCGTTTGCAGATGTCTACGTATCGAAGCAATAGAGTTCTAATGCTTCTTAAATCGCCATATTGCATCACATTTCTATGATTCATGATAAGATATAATATTCAATGTGGAGTGTTATGTATACCTCGTATTCACTTCAAAAGATTGTAAACGCGACACTACCTTGCCAGGAAATAGCGTTTGCAGATGTCTACGTATCGTAGCATTAGAGTTCTAATGCTTCTCAAAACGTGATATTGCTACTCATTACTATGTTTCATGATAATATATAATATTCATTGTGGGGTGTTATGTATACCTCGTATTCACCTCAAAAGAATGTAAATGCAACACTTCCTTGCTAGGAAGTAGCGTTTGCAGATGTCTACGTATCGAAGCAATAGGATTCTAATGCTTCTTAAAACGTCATATCGCATCTCATTTCTATGTTTCATGTTAGGATATAATATTCATTGTGGAGTGTTATGTATACCTCGTATTCACTTCAAAAGAATGTAAACGCGACACTTCCTTGCCAGGAAATAGCGTTTGCAGATGTCTACGTATGGTAGCATTAGAGTTCTAATGCCTCTTTAATCGACAAATTGCATCTCATTCCTATGTTCCATGATAAGATATAATATTCATTGTGGAGTGTTATGTATACCTCGTATTCACTTCAAAAGAATGTGAACGCGACACTGCCTTGCCAGGAAATAGCGTTTGCAGATGTCTACGTATCGAAGCAATAGAATTCCAAAGCTTGAAAATTCGCGATATCGCTACTCATTACTATGTTTCATGATAATATATAATATTCATTGTGGAGTGTTATGTATACCTCGTATTCACTTCAAAAGAATATAAACGCGACACTTCCTTGCTTGGAAATAGCGTTTGCAGATGTCTACGTATCGAAACAATAGAGTTCTAATGCTTCTTAAATCGCCATATTGCATCTCATTTCTATGTTTCATGATAAGATACAATATTCAATGTGGAGTGTTATGTATATCTAGTCTATACTTCAAATGAATGTAAATGCGACGCTTCTTTGCTAGGATATAGTGTTTGCAGATGTCTTCGTATCGTGTCATTAGAGTTCTAATGCATCTCAAAACGCGATATCGCTTCTCATTTCTATGTTTCATGATAATATATAATATTCATTGCGAAGTGTTATGTATACCTCGTATTCACTTCCAAAGGATGTAAATGCGACACTTCCTTGCTTGGAAATAGCGTTTGCAGATGTCTACGTATCGAAGCAATAGCGTTCTAATGCTTCTTAAATCGCCATATTGCATCACATTTCTATGATTCATGATAAGATATAATATTCAATGTGGAGTGTTATGTATACCTCGTATTCACTTCAAAAGATTGTAAACGCGACACTACCTTGCCAGGAAATAGCGTTTGCAGATGTCTACGTATCGTAGCATTAGAGTTCTAAAGCTTCTCAAAACGTGATATTGCTACTCATTACTATGTTTCATGATAATATATAATATTCATTGTGGGGTGTTATGTATACCTCGTATTCACCTCAAAAGAATGTAAATGCAACACTTCCTTGCTAGGAAGTAGCGTTTGCAGATGTCTACGTATCGAAGCAATAGGATTCTAATGCTTCTTAAAACGTCATATCGCATCTCATTTCTATGTTTCATGTTAGGATATAATTTTCATTGTGGAGTGTTATGTATACCTCGTATTCACTTCAAAAGAATGTAAACGCGACACTTCCTTGCCAGGAAATAGCGTTTGCAGATGTTTACGTATGGTAGCATTAGAGTTCTAATGCTTCTCAAAACGCGATATCGCTACTCATTACTATGTTTCATGATAATATATAATACGCATTGTGGAGTGTTATGTATACCTCGTATTCACTTCCAAAGAATGTAAATGCGACACTTCCTTGCTTGGAAGTAGCGTTTGCAGATATCTACGTATCGAAGCAATAGAGTTCTAAAGCTTCTTAAATCGTCATATCGCATCTCATTTCTATGTTTCATGATAAGATATAATATTCATTGCGAAGTGTCAGGTATACCTCGAATTCCTTTCAAAAGAATGTAAATGCGACACTTCCTTGCTAGGAAGTAGCGTTTGCAGATGTATACGTATAGAAGCAATAGAATTCTAACGCTTCTTAGATCGTCATATCGCATCTCATTTCTATGTTTCATGATAATATATTATATTCACTGTGTAGTGTTATGTATACCTCGTATTCATTTCAAAAGAATGTAAATGCGACCCTTCCTTGCTAGGAAACAGCGTTTGCAGATGTCTACGTACCGTAGCATTAGTGCCCTAATGCTTCTCAAAACGCGACATCTTTTCTCCTTTCTATGTTTCATGATAGTATATAATATTCATTGCGTAGTGCCATGTATACCTCGGATACACTTAAAATGAATGTAAATGCGACACTTCCTTGGTAGGAAATAGCGTTTGCAGAAGTCTACGTATCGTAGCAATAGTGTTCTGACTACTCTCAAAACGCGATGTCGCATCTCATTCGCATGTTTCATGATAAGATATAATATTCATTGCGAAGTAGCATGTATACCTCGCATACACTTCAAATGAATGTAAATGCGACACATCCTTGCTATTAAATAGCATTTGCAGATGTCACCGTGTCGATGCAATAGAGATCTAATGCTTCTTAAATCGCGTTATCGCATCGTATTTCTCTGTTTCGTGAAAAGGTATAATATCCATTGTGGAGTGTTATGTATACGCCGTATTCACTTCAAAAGAATGTAAATGCGACACTTCCTTGCTATTAAATAGCGTTTGCAGATTTCTACGTATCGTAGCAATAGAGTTCTGATGCTTCTTAAAGCGAGATATCGCATCTCATTTCTATGCATCATGATAAGATACAATATTCATTGCGAAGTGTCATGTATACATCGTATTCACTTCAAACGAACGCAAGTGCGACACTTCCTTGCTAGGAAACAGCGTTTGCAGATGTCTACGTACCGTAGCATTAGTGCTCTAATGCTTCTCAAAACGCGACATCGTTTCTCCTTTCTATGTTTCATGATAGTATATAATATTCATTGCGTAGTGCCATGTATACCTCGGATACACTTAAAATGAATGTAAATGCGACACTTCCTTGGTAGGAAATAGCGTTTGCAGAAGTCTACGTATCGTAGCAATAGTGTTCTGACTACTCTCAAAACGCGATGTCGCATCTCATTCGCATGTTTCATGATAAGATATAATATTCATTGCGAAGTAGCATGTATACCTCGCATACACTTCAAATGAATGTAAATGCGACACATCCTTGCTATTAAATAGCATTTGCAGATGTCACCGTGTCGATGCAATAGAGATCTAATGCTTCTTAAATCGCGTTATCGCATCGTATTTCTCTGTTTCGTGAAAAGGTATAATATCCATTGTGGAGTGTTATGTATACGCCGTATTCACTTCAAAAGAATGTAAATGCGACACTTCCTTGCTATTAAATAGCGTTTGCAGATTTCTACGTATCGTAGCAATAGAGTTCTGATGCTTCTTAAAGCGAGATATCGCATCTCATTTCTATGCATCATGATAAGATACAATATTCATTGCGAAGTGTCATGTATACATCGTATTCACTTCAAACGAACGCAAGTGCGACACTTCCTTGCTAGGAAATAGCGCTTCCAGATGTCTACGTATCGTAGCAATAGAGTTCTAGTGTTTCTTAAAACGCCATATCGCATCTAATTTCTATGTCTCATGATAAGATATAATATTCATTGCGAAGTATTGTGTATAACTCGCATACACTACAAATGCCTGTGAATGCGACACTTCCTTGCGAGGAAGTAGCGTTTGCAGATGTCTACGTACCGAAGCAATAGGGTTCTGATGCTTCTCAAAACGCGATGTCGCCCCTCATTTCTATGTTTTGTGATAAGATATAATATTCTTTGCGAAGTGTCATGTATTTCTCGTATACGCTTCAAATGAATGTAAATACGACACTTCCTTGCTAGGAAATAGAGTTGGCAGATGTCTACGTATCGTAGCAATTGAGTTCTAATGCATCTTAAAACGAGATATCGGATTCCATTTCAATGTTTCATGATAAGATATAATATACATTGTGCAGGGTTATGTATACCTCATATTCACTTCAGAAGAATGTAAATGCGACACTTACTTACTGGGAAATAGCGTTTGCAGATGTCAACATATCGTAGCAATAGAGTTCTAATGCTTTTTATATCGCGACATCGCATCACATTTCTATGTTTGATGATAAGATATAATATTCATTGCGAAGTGTAATGAATACATCGTATTCACTTCAAAAGAATGTAAATGCTACATCACCTTGCTAGGAAATAGCGCTTGCAGATTTCACCGAATAGAAGCAATAGAGATCTATTGCTTCTTAAATCGCGATATCGCATCACATTTCTATGTTTCGTGATAAGGTATAATATTCATTGTGTAGTTTTATGTATACCCCGTATACACTTCAAAAGAATGTAAATGCGACACTTCCTTGCTAGGAAATAGCGTTGTCAGATGTCTACGTATCGAAGCAATTGAGTTCTGATGCTTCTTAAAACGAGATATCGCATCTAATTTCTATGTCTCATGATAAGATATAATATTCATTGCGAAGTATTGTGTATAATTCGCATACACTACAAATGCCTGTGAATGCGACACTTCCTTGCGAGGAAGTAGCGTTTGCAGATGTCTACGTACCGAAGCAATAGGGTTCTGATGCTTCTCAAAACGCGATGTCGCCCCTCATTTCTATGTTTTATGATAAGATATAATATTCTTTGCGAAGTGTCATGTATTTCTCGCATACGCTTCAAATGAATGTAAATACGACACATCCTTGCTAGGAAATAGAGTTGGCAGATGTCTACGTATCGTAGCAATTGAGTTCTAATGCATCTTAAAACGAGATATCGGATTCCATTTCAATGTTTCATGATAAGATATAATATACATTGTGCAGGGTTATGTATACCTCATATTCACTTCAGAAGAATGTAAATGCGACACTTACTTACTGGGAAATAGCGTTTGCAGATGTCAACATATCATAGCAATAGAGTTCTAATGCTTTTTATATCGCGACATCGCATCACATTTCTATGTTTCATGATAAGATATAATATTCATTGCGAAGTGTCATGAATACATCGTATTCACTTCAAAAGAATGTAAATGCTACATCTCCTTGCTAGGAAATAGCGCTTGCAGATTTCACCGAATAGAAGCAATAGAGATCTATTGCTTCTTAAATCGCGATATCGCATCACATTTCTATGTTTCGTGATAAGGTATAATATTCATTGTGGAGTTTTATGTATACCCCGTATACACTTCAAAAGAATGTAAATGCGACACTTCCTTGCTAGGAAATAGCGTTGTCAGATGTCTACGTATCGAAGCAATTGAGTTCTGATGCTTCTTAAAACCAGATATCGCATCTAATTTCTATGTCTCATGATAAGATATAATATTCATTGCGAAGTGTTATGTATAATTCGCATACATTACAAACGCATGTAAATGCGACACTACCTGGCGAGAAAGCAGCGTTTGCAGATGTCTACGTATCGAAATAATAGTGTTCTAATGCATCTTAAAATGAGATATCGCATTTCATTTATATGTTTCTTAATAATGTATAATATTCATTGTGGAGTGATATGTATACCTCGTATTCACATCAAAAGAATGTAAATGCGACGCTTCCTTGCTAGGTACTAGCGCATCCTGATGTCTGCGTTTCGAAGCAATAGAGTTCTAATGCATCTTAAAATGCGATATCGCAACTCATTTCTTTGTTTCGTGATAAGATATAATATTCATAGCGAAGTGTCATGTATGCCTTGTATTCACTTCATATAAGTGTAAACGCGACACTTCCTTGCTAGGCATTAGCGTTTGTAGTTGACTTCGTATCGTAGCAATAGTGTTCTAATGCTCCTTAAAACGCGATATCGCATCTCATTTCTATGCTTCATGATATGATATAATATTCATTGCGAAGTGTCACTTATACCTCGCATACACTTCAAATGAATGTAACTGCGACACTTCCATGCTAGGATATAGCGTTTGCAGAAGTCTACGTATCGTAGCAATAGAGTTCTAATGCTTCTCAAAACGCGATATCGCATTTCATATATATGTTTCATGATAAGATATAATATTCATTGCGAAGTGTCATGTTTACCTCGTATTCACTTCAAAAGAATGTAAATGCAACACTTCCATGGTAGGAAATAGCGTTTGCATATGTCTTCGTATCGTAGCAATAGTGTTCTAATGCTCCTTAAAACGCGATATCGCATCTCATTTCTATGTTTCATGATATGATATAATATTCATTGCGAAGTGTCACTTATACCTCGCATACACTTCAAATGAATGTAACTGCGACACTTCCATGCTAGGATATAGCGTTTGCAGAAGTCTACGTATCGTAGCAATAGAGTTCTAATGCTTCTCAAAACGCGATATCGCATGTCATATATATGTTTCATGATAAGATATAATGTTCATTGCAAAGTGTCATGTATACCTCGTATTCACTTCAAACGAATGTAAATGCGACACTTCCGTGCTAGGAAGTAGCGTTTCCAGATGTCAACGTATCGAAGCAATAGTTATAATGCTTCGTAAAGCGGAATCTCGCATCTCATTTCTAGGTTTCATGATAAGATACAATATTCATTGCTATGTGTCATGTATACGTCGTATTCTCTTCAAAACAATGTAAATGCGACACTTCCATGCTAGGATATAGCGTTTGCAGATGTCTCCGTTTCGAAGCAGTAGAGTTCTAATGCTTCTTAAATCGCGATATGGCATTTCATTTATATGTATCGTTATAAGGTATAATACTCATTGTGCAGTGATATGTATATCTCGTATTCACTTTAAAAGAATGTAAATGCGACACTTCCATGCTAGGATATAGCGTTTGCAGAAGTCTACGTATCGTAGCAATAGAGTTCTAATGCTTCTCAAAACGCGATATCGCATGTCATATATATGTTTCATGATAAGATATAATGTTCATTGCAAAGTGTCATGTATACCTCGTATTCACTTCAAACGAATGTAAATGCGACACTTCCGTGCTAGGAAGTAGCGTTTCCAGATGTCAACGTATCGAAGCAATAGTTATAATGCTTCGTAAAGCGGAATCTCGCATCTCATTTCTAGGTTTCATGATAAGATACAATATTCATTGCTATGTGTCATGTATACGTCGTATTCTCTTCAAAACAATGTAAATGCGACACTTCCATGCTAGGATATAGCGTTTGCAGATGTCTCCGTTTCGAAGCAGTAGAGTTCTAATGCTTCTTAAATCGCGATATGGCATTTCATTTATATGTATCGTTATAAGGTATAATACTCATTGTGCAGTGATATGTATATCTCGTATTCACTTTAAAAGAATGTAAATGCGACACTTCCTTGCTAGGAAATGGCGTTTGCAGATGACTCCGAGTCGAAGCAATAGTGTTCTAATGCTTCACAAATGCGATATCGCATCTCATTTCTATGTTTCATGATATGATATAATATTTACCGCGAAGTGTCATGTATACCTCGCATCCACTTCAAATTAATGTAAATGCGACACTTCCTTGCTAGGAAATAGCGTTTGCAGATGTCCACGTATCGTGGGATTAGAGATCCACTGCTTCTCAAAACGCGATATCGCTACTCATTACTATGGTTCATGATAATATATAATATTCATTGCGAAGTGACATGTATACCTCGCATACACTTCAAATGAATGTAAATGCGACAGATTATTGCTAGGAAATAGCGTTTCCAGATGTCTACGTTTTGAAACAATGGAGTTCTAATGCTTCTTAAAACGGGATATCATAACTCAATTCTATGTTTCATGATAAGATTTAATATTAATTGCGATGTGTCACTTATACCTCGCATACACTACAAATGAATGTAAATGCGACACTTCCTTGCTAGGAAATAGAGTTTGCAGTTGTCTACGTATCGTAGCAATAGGGTTCTAATGCTTTTTACATCTCGATATCGCTTCTCGTTTCTATGTTTCATGATAATATATAATATTCACTGCGAAGTGTCATGTATACCTCGTATTCCATTCAAATGAATGTGAATGCGACAGTTCCTTGCTAGGAAATAGTGTTTGCAGATATCTACGTATCGAAGCAATAGGGTTCTAATGCTTCTTATATCGCCATATTGCTTCTCATTTCTATGTTTCATGATAAGATATAATATTCATTGTGCAGTGTTACGTATATCTCGTCTATACTTCAAATGAATGTAAATGCGACACTTCCTTGCTAGGAAGTTGCGTTTGCAGATGTCTACGTATCGTGGCATTAGAGCTCCAATGCTTCTCAAATCGCGATATCGCTTCGCATTTCTATGTTTCATGATAATATATAATATTCATTGCGAAGTGTTATGTATACCTCGCATACTCTTCAAATGAATGTGAATGCGACAGTTCCTTGCTAGGAAATAGTGTTTGCAGATATCTACGTATCGAAGCAATAGTGTTCTAAAGCTTCTTAAGTCGCGATATCGCATCACATTTCTATGTTTCATGAGAAGATATCATATTCATTGTGCAGTGTTATGAATACCTCGTATTCACTTCAAAGGAATATAAATGCGACACTTGCTTGCTAGGAAATAGCGTTTGCAGATGTCTACGTATCGTAGCAACAGTTTTCAAATGCTTTTTAAATCGCCATAATGCATCTCATTTCTATGTTCCTTGATAAGATATAATATTCATAGTGGAGTGTTATGTATACCTTGTATTCCTTTCAAAAGATTGTAAATGCGACACTTCCTTGCTAGGAAGTAGCGTTTGCAGATGTCTACGAATCGAAGCAATAATGTTCTCATGCTTCTTAAATCGTCATACCGCTTCTCATTTCTATGTTTCATGATAAGATATAATATTCATTGCGATGTGTCATATATACCTCGCATTCCTTTCAAAAGAGTGAAAATGCGACAATTCCTTGCTAGGAAGTAGCATTTGCAGATGTCTACGTATCGATCCAATAGATTACTAATGCTTCTTAAATCGCCATATCGCATCTCTTTTCTATGTTTCATGATAAGATATAATATTCATTGTGCAGTGTTATGTATACCTCGTATTCACTTCAAAAGAATGTAAATGCTACAATTCCTTGCTAGGAAATAGCGCTTGCATATGTCTACGTATCGAAGCAATAGATTTCCAAAGCTTGCTAATTTGCGATATTGCATCTCATAGCTATGTTTCATGATAATATATAATATTCATTGTGAAGTGTCATGTATACCTCGCATACACTTCCAATGAATGTGAATGCGACAGTTCCTTGCCAGAAAATAACGTGTGCAGATGTCTACGTATCGAGGCAATATAGTTCTAATGCTTCTTAAAACGCGATATCGCATCTCATTTGTATGTTTCATGTTAAGATATAATATACATTGCGAAGTGTCACTTATACCTCGCATACATTTCAAATGAATTTAAATACGACACTTCCTTGCTAGGAAGTAGCTTTTGCAGATGTTTATGTATCGAAGCAATAGAGCTCTAATGCTTCTTAAAACGGGATATCGCATCTCATTCCTATGCTTCATGATAAGATATAATATTCATTGCAAAGTGTCATGTATACCTCGTATTCCTTTCAAAAGAATGTAAATGCGACACTTCCTTGCTAGGAAATAGCGTTTGCAGATGTCTACGTATCGAAGCAATAGAGTTCTAAATCTTTCTAATTCGCGATATCGCATCTCATTTCTATGTTTCATGATAAGACATAATATTCATTGTGGAGTGTTATGTATACCTCGTATTCGTTTCAAAAGAATGTAAATGCGACACTTCCTTCCTAGGAAGTAGCGTTTGCAGATGTCTACGTATCGAAGCAATAGTGTTCTAATGCTTCTTAAATCGCGATATCGCATCTCATTTCTATGTTTCATGACAATATATAATATTCATTGCGAAGTGTCATGTATACCTCGCATACACTTAAAATGAATGTAAATGCGACACTTCCTTGTAAGGAAATAGCGTTTGCAGATGTCTACGTATCGAAGCAGTAGATTTCTAAAGCTTGCTAATTCGCGATATCGCATCTCATATCTATGTTTCATGATAATATATAATATTCATTGCGAAGTTTCATGTATACCTCGCATACAATTCAAACGAATGTGAATGCGACAGTTCCTTGCTGGGAAATAGTGTTTGCAGATGTCTACGTATCGAAGCAATAGAGTTCTAATGCTTCTTAAATCGTCATATCGCATCTCATTTCTATGATTCATGATAAGATATAATATTCATTGCGAAGTGTCATGTATACCTCGTATTCACTTCAAAAGAATGTAAATGCGACACTTCCTTGCTTGGAAATAGTGTTTGCAGATATCTACGTATCGAAGCACAATAGTTTTCTAATGCTTCTTAAATCGTCATATCGCATCTCATATCTACGTTTCATGATAAGATATAGTATTCATTGCGAAGGGTCATGTATACATCGTACTCCTTTCAAAAGAATGTAAATGCAACACTTTCTTGCTAGGAAATAGCGCTTGCAGATGTCTACGTATCGAAGCAATAGACATCTAGTGCTTCATTAATCGCGATATCGCATCTCATTTCTACGTTTCCTGATAATATATAATATTCATTGCGCAGTGGAATGTATACCACGTAATCACTTCAAAAGAAAGCAAATGCGACACTCCCTTGCTAGGAAATAGCGTTTGCAGATGTCTACGTATCGAAGCAATTGTGTTCTAATTCTTCTTAAAACGGGATATCGCATCTCATTTCTATGTTTCATGATAAGATGAAATATTCATTGCGAAGTGTCATGTATACCACGTAATCACTTCAAAAGAATGCAAATGCGACACTTCCTTGCTAGGAAATGGCGTTTGCATATGTCTACGTATCGAAGCAATAGAGTTCTAATGCTTTTTTAAATGCGACATCGCATCTCATTTCTATGTTTCATGATAAGATGAAATATTCTTTCCGAAGTGTCATGTATACCTCGTATTCAATTCAAATGAATGTAAATGCGACTATTCCTTGCTAGGAAATAGCGTTTGCAGATGTCTACTTATTGTAGCAATAGTGTTCTAATGCTACCTAAATCGGGATATCACATCTCATTTCTATGTTTCGTGATAAGGTATAATATTCATGGGAAGTGTCATGTATACCTTGTATTCACTTCAAAAGAAAGTAAATGCGAAGTTTCCGTCCTGGGAAATAGCGTTGGCAGATGTCTATGTATCGTAGCAATAGAGTCCTAATGCTTCTTAAAACGAGATGTCGCATTCCATTTCTATGTTTCCTGATAAGATATAATATTCATTGCGAAGTGTTATGTATACCTCGTACTCACTTCAAAAGAATGTAAATGCGACTATTCCTTGCTAGGAAATAGCGTTTGCAGATGTCTACTTATTGTAGCAATGGAGTTCTAATACTACTTAAATCGCAATATCACATCTCATTTCTATGTTTCGTGATAAGATATATTATTCATTGCGAAGTGTCATGTATACCTCGTATTCACTTCAAAGAATGTAAATGCGACTATTCCTTGCTAAGAAGTAGCGTTTGCAGATGTCTACGTATCGTAGCAATAGAGTCCTAATGCTTCTTAAAACGAGATGTCGCATTCCATTTCTACGTTTACTGATAAGATATAATATTCATTGCGAAGTGTCATGTATACCTCGTATTCCGTTCAAAAGAATGTAAATGCGACACTTCCTTGCTAGGAAATAGCGTTTGCAGATTTCTTCGTATCGTGGCAATAGTGTTCTAATGCTTCTTAAATCGCGATATCGCATCACATTTCTATGTTTCATGATAAGATATAATGTTCCTTGCGAAGTGTCATGTATACATCGTCTGCATTTCAAAAGATTGTAAATACCACACTTCCTTGCATACCTCATCTGCACTTCAACAGATTGTAAATGCCACACTTCCATGCTAGGAAATAGCGTTCCCAGATGTCTAGGTATCGAAGCAATAGAGTTGTAATTATTCTTAAAACGCGATATCGCATCTCATTTCTATGTCTCATGCTAAGATATAGTATTCATTGCGAAGTGGTATGTATACCTCGTCTAGACATCAAAAAAATGTAAATGCCACACATCCTTGCTAGGAAATGTGATTCCAGATATCCACGTATCGAAGCAATAAAGTTCAAACGCTCCTTAAAGCGTCTCATTTCTATGTTTCATCATACGATATAAGGGCCATTGCGAACTGTTATGTATACCACGTTTGCCCTTCAAAAGAATGTACATGCCACACTTGCTTGCTAGGAAATGCGTTTCCAGATGTCTGCGAATCGAGGTAATAGAGTTCTAATGCTTCTTAATACGTGATATCGCATCGCTGTTTTATGCTTCATGATAAGACATAATATTCATTGCGAAGTGTTATGTATACCTCCTCTACACTTCAAATGAATGTAAAGGCCACACATCCTTTCTAGGAAGTAGCGTTACCAGTTGTCTACGTATAAAAGCAATGGAGTTCTAATGTTTCTTAAAACGCGATATAGCTTCACATTTCTATGCTTCATGAAAGGATATAGTATTCGTTCCGAAGTGTTATGTATATCTCGTCTGCACATCAAAAGATTGTAAATGCCACACTTTCATCCTAGGAAATAGCGTTTCCAGATCCCTACGTATCGAAGCGATAGAGTTCTAGTGCTTCTTTAAACGGGACATCGCATCGCATTTCTATTTTTCATGATAAGGTATAACACTCATTGCGAAGTGTTATGTATACCTCGCCTACACTTCAAAGGAATATAAATGCCACACTTCCTTGCTAGGAAATGGCGTTTGCAGATGTCCACGTATCGAAGCAATAGAGCTGTAATGCTTCTCAAAACGCGATATCGCATTTCATTTGTATGTTTCATGATAAGATATAATATTCATTACGATGTGTTATGTATACCTCGTCTCCACTTCAAATGAATGTAAATGCGACACTTCCTTGCTAGGAAGTTGCGTTTGCAGATGTCTACGTATCGTGGCATTAGAGCTCTAATGCTTCTCAAATCGCGATATCGCTTCGCATTTCTATGTTTCATGATAATATATAATATTCATTGCGAAGTGTCATGTATACCTCGCATACTCTTCAAATGAATGTGAATGCGACAGTTCCTTGCTAGGAAATAGTGTTTGCAGATATCTACGTATCGAAGCAATAGTGTTCTAAAGCTTCTTAAGTCGCGATATCGCATCACTTTTCTATGTTTCATGAGAAGATATCATATTCATTGTGCAGTGTTATGAATACCTCGTATTCACTTCAAAGGAATATAAATGCGACACTTGCTTGCTAGGAAATAGCGTTTGCAGATGTCTACGTATCGTAGCAACAGTTTTCAAATGCTTTTTAAATCGCCATAATGCATCTCATTTCTATGTTCCTTGATAAGATATAATATTCATAGTGGAGTGTTATGTATACCTCGTATTCCTTTCAAAAGATTGTAAATGCGACACTTCCTTGCTAGGAAGTAGCGTTTGCAGATGTCTACGAATCGAAGCAATAATGTTCTCATGCTTCTTAAATCGTCATACCGCTTCTCATTTCTATGTTTCATGATAAGATATAATATTCATTGCGATGTGTCATATATACCTCGCATTCCTTTCAAAAGAGTGAAAATGCGACAATTCCTTGCTAGGAAGTAGCATTTGCAGATGTCTACGTATCGATCCAATAGATTACTAATGCTTCTTAAATCGCCATATCGCATCTCTTTTCTATGTTTCATGATAAGATATAATATTCATTGTGCAATGTTATGTATACCTCGTATTCACTTCAAAAGAATGTAAATGCTACAATTCCTTGCTAGGAAATAGCGCTTGCATATGTCTACGTATCGAAGCAATAGATTTCCAAAGCTTGCTAATTTGCGATATTGCATCTCATAGCTATGTTTCATGATAATATATAATATTCATTGTGAAGTGTCATGTATACATCGCATACACTTCCAATGAATGTGAATGCGACAGTTCCTTGCTAGGAAATATTGTTTGCAGATATCTACGTATCGAACCAATAGATTTCTAATGCTTCTTAAGTCGCCATATCGCATCTCATTTCTATGTTTCATGATAAGATATAATATTCATTGTGCAGTGTTATGTATATCTCGTCTATACTTCAAATGGATGTAAATGCGACACTTCCTTGCTAGGAAGTAGTGCTTGCAGATGTCTACGAATCGAAGCAATAGAGTTCTAATGCTTCTTAAATCGTCATATCGCATCTCATTTGTATGTTTCATGATAAGATATAATACTCATTGCGAAGTGTCACGTATACCTCGTATTCCTTTCAAAAGAATGTAAATGCGACACTTCCTTGCTAGGAAGTAACGTTTGCAGATGTCTACGTAGCGAAGCAATGGAGTTCTAATGCTTCTTAAATCGCCATATTGCATCTCATTCCTATGTTTCATGATAAGATATAATATTCATTGCGAAGTGTCATGTATACCACGTAATCACTTCAAAAGAATGCAAATGCGACACTTCCTTGCTAGGAAATGGCGTTTGCATATGTCTACGTATCGAAGCAATAGAGTTCTAATGCTTTTCTAAATGCGACATCGCATCTCATTTCTATGTTTCATGATAAGATGAAATATTCTTTCCGAAGTGTCATGTATACCTCGTATTCAATTCAAATGAATGTAAATGCGACTATTCCTTGCTAGGAAATAGCGTTTGCAGATGTCTACTTATTGTAGCAATAGAGTTCTAATGCTACCTAAATCGGGATATCACATCTCATTTCTATGTTTCGTGATAAGGTATAATATTCATGGGAAGTGTCATGTATACCTTGTATTCACTTCAAAAGAAAGTAAATGCGAAGTTTCCGTCCTGGGAAATAGCGTTGGCAGATGTCTATGTATCGTAGCAATAGAGTCCTAATGCTTCTTAAAACGAGATGTCGCATTCCATTTCTATGTTTCCTGATAAGATATAATATTCATTGCGAAGTGTTATGTATACCTCGTACTCACTTCAAAAGAATGTAAATGCGACTATTCCTTGCTAGGAAATAGCGTTTGCAGATGTCTACTTATTGTAGCAATGGAGTTCTAATACTACTTAAATCGCAATATCACATCTCATTTCTATGTTTCGTGATAAGATATATTATTCATTGCGAAGTGTCATGTATACCTCGTATTCACTTCAAAGAATGTAAATGCGACTATTCCTTGCTAAGAAGTAGCGTTTGCAGATGTCTACGTATCGTAGCAATAGAGTCCTAATGCTTCTTAAAACGAGATGTCGCATTCCATTTCTACGTTTACTGATAAGATATAATATTCATTGCGAAGTGTCATGTATACCTCGTATTCCGTTCAAAAGAATGTAAATGCGACACTTCCTTGCTAGGAAATAGCGTTTGCAGATTTCTTCGTATCGTGGCAATAGTGTTCTAATGCTTCTTAAATCGCGATATCGCATCACATTTCTATGTTTCATGATAAGATATAATGTTCCTTGCGAAGTGTCATGTATACATCGTCTGCATTTCAAAAGATTGTAAATACCACACTTCCTTGCATACCTCATCTGCACTTCAACAGATTGTAAATGCCACACTTCCATGCTAGGAAATAGCGTTCCCAGATGTCTAGGTATCGAAGCAATAGAGTTGTAATTATTCTTAAAACGCGATATCGCATCTCATTTCTATGTCTCATGCTAAGATATAGTATTCATTGCGAAGTGGTATGTATACCTCGTCTAGACATCAAAAAAATGTAAATGCCACACATCCTTGCTAAGAAATGTGATTCCAGATATCCACGTATCGAAGCAATAAAGTTCAAACGCTCCTTAAAGCGTCTCATTTCTATGTTTCATCATACGATATAAGGGCCATTGCGAACTGTTATGTATACCACGTTTGCCCTTCAAAAGAATGTACATGCCACACTTGCTTGCTAGGAAATGCGTTTCCAGATGTCTGCGAATCGAGGTAATAGAGTTCTAATGCTTCTTAATACGTGATATCGCATCGCTGTTTTATGCTTCATGATAAGACATAATATTCATTGCGAAGTGTTATGTATACCTCCTCTACACTTCAAATGAATGTAAAGGCCACACATCCTTTCTAGGAAGTAGCGTTACCAGTTGTCTACGTATAAAAGCAATGGAGTTCTAATGTTTCTTAAAACGCGATATAGCTTCACATTTCTATGCTTCATGAAAGGATATAGTATTCGTTCCGAAGTGTTATGTATATCTCGTCTGCACATCAAAAGAATGTAAATGCCACACTTTCATCCTAGGAAATAGCGTTTCCAGATCCCTACGTATCGAAGCGATAGAGTTCTAGTGCTTCCTTAAACGGGACATCGCATCGCATTTCTATTTTTCATGATAAGGTATAACACTCATTGCGAAGTGTTATGTATACCTCGCCTACACTTCAAAGGAATATAAATGCCACACTTCCTTGCTAGGAAATGGCGTTTGCAGATGTCCACGTATCGAAGCAATAGAGCTGTAATGCTTCTCAAAACGCGATATCGCATTTCATTTGTATGTTTCATGATAAGATATAATATTCATTACGATGTGTTATGTATACCTCGTCTCCACTTCAAATGAATGTAAGTGTGACACTTCCTTCATGGAAATAGCTTTTCCAGATGTCTACGTATCGAAGCATTAGAGTTCTATTGCTTCTTAAAACGCAACATCGCACCTTACTTCGATGTTTCATGATAAGATATAATATTCATTGCGAAGCATTATGTATACTTCGCCTATACTCCGAATGAAAGTAAATGCCACGCTTCCTTGCTGGGAATTATTCCTCCATTGCTTCGATACGCGGACAACAGGAAACGCATTTCCTAGGATGGAAGGGTCGCATTTACATTCTTTTGACGTGAATACGAGGTGTACATAACACTTCATAATGAATAATATATCTTATAGTGAAACATAGAAGTGAGATTTGATATCGCGTTTTAAGAATAACTAGATCTCTATTGTTTCGACACGTAGTCATCTGGAAACGTTATTTCCTAGCAAGGAAGTGTCGCATTTACATTCTTTTGAAGCGATTACGAGGTATACATGACACTTCGTAATGAATATTATATCTTATCACGAAACATAGAAATGAAATGCGACATCTCGTTTTAATAAGCATTAGAACTCTATTTCTGCGATACGTAGACATCTGCAAACAATATTTCCTAGCAAGGAAGAGTCGTATTTACATACTTTTGGAGTGAATACGAGGTATACATGACACTTTGCAATGAATATTATATCTTATCATGAAACATAGAAGTGAGATTCGATATCGCGTTTTAAGAAGCATTAGAACTCTATTGCTTCGATACGTAGACATCTGCAAACGCTACTTCCTAGCATGCAAGTGTCGCATTTACATTCTTTTGAAGTGAATACGAGGTATATATTACACTCCACATTGAATATTATATCTTATCACGAAACTTAGAAATGAAATGCGACATCTCGTTTTAAGAGGCATTAGAACTCTATTGCGACGATACGTAGACATCTGAAAACGCTAGTTCCTAGCATGTAAGTGTTGCATTTACATTCTTTTGCAGTGAATACGAGGTATACATGACACTTCGCAATGAATATTATATCTTATCATGAAACATAGAAGTGAGATGCGTTATCGCGTTTTGAGAAGCATTAGAACTCTATTGCTACGATACGTAGACATCTGCAAATGTTATTTCCTAGCATGGAAATGCCGCACTTACATTCTTTTGAAGTGAATACGAGATATACATGACACTTCGCAATGGGTATTATATCTTATCATGGAACACAGAAATGAGATACGACTTCTCGTTTTAAGAAGTATTAGAACTCTATTCTTTCGATACGTGGTCATCTGGAAACGCTATTTCCGAGCAAGGAAGTGTCGCATTTACATTCTTTTGAAGTGAATACGAGGTATATATTACACTCCACATTGAATATTATATCTTATCACGAAACTTAGAAATGAAATGCGACATCTCGTTTTAAGAGGCATTAGAACTCTATTTCTACGATACGTAGACATCTGCAAACAATATTTCCTAGCAAGGAAGTGTCGTATTTACATTCTTTTGAAGTGAATACGAGGTATACATAACACTCCACAATGAATATTATATCTTATCACGAAATATAGAAATGAAATGCGATATCTCGTTTTAAGAAGCATTAGAACTCTATTGCGACGATACGTAGACATCTGCAAACGCTATTTCCTAGCATGGAAGTGTCGCATTTACATTCTTATGGAGTGAATACGAGGAATACATGACACTTCCCAATGAATATTATATCTTATTATGAAGCAAAGAAATGAGATGCGATATCGCGTTTTGAGAAGCATTAGAACTCTATTGCTACTAGACGTAGATGAAAATGAAATAAATGAGTGTAAATGCGACACTTCCTTGCTAGGAGATAGCGTTTGCAGATGTCTACGTATCGAAGCAATAGAGTTCTTATGCTTCTTAAATCGCCATATCGCATCTCATTTCTATGTTTCATGATAAGATATAATATCCATTGTGCAGTGTTATTTATACTTCGTATTCACGTCAAAAGAATGTAAATGCGACACTTGCTTGCTAGGAAATAGCGTTTGCAGATGTCTACGTATCGAAGCAATAGAATCCTAATGCTTCTTAAATCGCCATATCGCATCACATTTCTATGTTTCATGATAAGATATAGTATTCATTGTGCAGTGTTATGTATACCTCGTATTCACTTCAAAAGAATGTAAATGCGACACTTCCTTGCTAGGAAGTAGGGTTTGCAGATGTCCAGATATCGAAGCAATAGTGTTCTAATGCTTCTTAAATCGCCATATTACATCACATTTCTATGTTTCATGATAAGATATAATATTCATTTCGGAGTGTTATGTATACCTCGTATTCACTTCAAAAGAATGCAAATGCGACACTTCCTTGCTAGGAAATAGCGTTTGCAGATGTCTACGTATCGAAGCAATAGAGTTCCAAAGCTTTCTAATTCGCGATATCGCATCTCATTTCTATGTTTGATGATAAGATATAATATTCATTGTCGAGTGTTATGTATACCTCGTATTCGTTTCAAAAGAATGTAAATGCGACACGTCCTTGCTAGGAAGTAGCGTTTGCAGATGTCTACGTGTCGAAGCAATAGTGTTCTAATGCTTCTTAAGACGCGATATCGCATCTCATATCTATGTTTCATGATAATATGTAACATTCATTGCGAAGTGTCATGTATACCTCGCATACACTTCAGATGAATGTGAATGCGACAGTTTCTTGCTAGGAAATAGTATTTGCAGATATCTAGTATCGAAGCAATAGAGTTCCAAAGCTTCTTAGATCGCGATATCGCATCTCATTTCTATGTTTGATGATAAGATATAATATTCATTGTCGAGTGTTATGTGTACCTCGTATTCGTTTCAAAAGAATGTGAATGCGACACTTCCTTGCTAGGAAATAGCGTTTGCAGATGTCTACGTATCGAAGCTATAGTGTCCTAAAGCTTCTTAAATCGCCATATCGCTTCTCATATCTATGTTTCATGATAATATGTAACTTTCATTGCGAAGTGTCATGTATACCTCGCATACACTTCAAATGAATGTGAATGCGACAGTTTCTTGCTAGCAAATAGTATTTGCAGACATCTAGTATCGAAGCAATAGAGTTCCAAAGCTTCTTAAATCGCGATATCGCATCTCATTTCTATGTTTCATGATAAGATATAATATTCATTGTGGAGTGTTATGTATACCTCGTATTCACTTCAAAAGAATATAAATGCGACACTTCTTTGCTAGGAAATAGCGTTTGCAGATGTCTACGTATCGAAGCAATAGATTTCTAAAGCTTGCTAATTCGCGATATCGCATCTCATATCTATGTTTCATGATAATATATAATATTAATTGCGAAGTTTCATGTATACCTCGCATACAATTCAAACGAATGTGAAGCGACAGTTCCTTGCTGGGAAATAGTGTTTGCAGATGTCTACGTATCGAAGCAATGGAGTTCTAATGCTTCTTAAATCGTCATATCGCATCACATTTCTATGCTTCATGATAAGATATAATATTCATTGCGATGTGTCATGTACATCTCGTATTCCTTTCAAAAGAATGTAAAAGCGACACTTCCTTGCTAGGAAATAGCGTTCGCAGGTGTCTACGTATCGAAGCAATAGGGATCTAATGCTTCTTAAATCGCCATATCGCTTCTCATTTCTATGTTTCATGACAATATATAATATTCACTGCGAAGTGTCATGTGTACCTCGCATACACTTCAAATGAATGAAAATGCGACACTTCCTTCCTAGGAAGTAGCGTTTGCAGATGTCTACGTATCGAAGCAATAGAGTTCTAATGCTTCTTAAATCGCGATATCGCATCTCATTTCTATGTTTCATGACAATATATAAGATTAATTGCAAAGTTTCATGTATACCTCGCATACAATTCAAACGAATGTGAATGCGACAGTTCCTTGCTGGGAAATAGTGTTTGCAGATGTCTACGTATCGAAGCAATAGAGTTCTAATGCTTCTTAAATCGTCATATCGCATCACATTTCTATGTTTCATGATAAGATATAGTATTCATTGTGCAGTGTTATGCTTACCTCGTATTCACTTTAAAAGAATGTAAATGCGACACTTCCTTGCTAGGAAGTAGGGTTTGCAGATGTCCAGGTATCGAAGCAATAGTGTTCTAATGCTTCTTAAATCGCCATATTACATCACATTTCTATGTTTCATGACAAGATATAATATTCATTGTGGAGTGTTATGTATACCTCGTATTCACTACAAAAGAATGCAAATGCGACACTTCCTTGCTAGGAAATAGCGTTTGCAGATGTCTACGTATCGAAGCAATAGAGTTCCAAAGCTTTCTAATTCGCGATATCGCATCTCATTTCTATGTTTGATGATAAGATATAATATTCATTGTCGAGTGTTATGTATACCTCGTATTCCTTTCAAAAGAATGTAAATGCGACACTTCCTTGCTAGGAAGTAGCGCTTGCAGATGTCTACGTATCGAACCAATAGACTTCTAATGCTACTTAAATCGCCATATCGCATCTCATTTCTGTGTTTCATGATAAGATATAATATTCATTGTGCAGTGTTATGTATATCTCGTCTATACTTCAAATGTATGTAACTGCGACACTTCCTTGCCAGGAAATAGCGATTGCAGATGTCTACGTATCGAAGCAATAGATTTCTAAAGCTTGCTAATTCGCGATGTCGAATCTCATATCTGTGTTTCATGATAATGTATAATATTTATTGCGAAGTTTCATGTGTAACTCGCATACAATTCAAACGAATGTGAATGCGACAGTTCCTTAAATAGTGATAGCGGATGTCTACGTATCGAAGCAATAGAGTTCTAATGCTTCTTAAATCGCGAAATCGCATCTCATTTCTATGTTTCATGATAAGATATAATATTCATTGTGCAGTGTTATGCTTACCTCGTATTCACTTCAAAAGAATGTAAATGCCACACTTCCTTGCTAGGAAATAGCGTTTGCAGATGTCTACGTATTGAAGCAATAGACATCTAATGCTTCATGAATCGCCATATCGCATCTCAATTCTATGTTTCATGATAAGATATAATATTCATTGCGAAGTGTCACGTATACCTCGTATTCCTTTGAAAAGAATGTAAATGCGACACTTGCTTGCTAGGAAATAGCATTTGCTGATGTCTACGTATCGAAGCAATAGGGACCCAATGCTTCTTAAATCGCCATATCGCTTCTCATTTCTATGTTTCATGATAATATATAATATTCACTGCGAAGTGTCATGTATACCTCGCATACACTTCAAATGAATGTAAATACACCACTTCCTTGCTACGAAATATCGTTTGCAGATGTCTACGTATCGAAGCAATAGTGCTCTAACGCTTCTCAAAACACGATATCGGTTCTCATTCCTATGTTTCATGATAACTTATAATATTCATTGCGAAGTGTCAAGTACACCTCGCATGCACTTCAAATGAATGAAAATGCGACACCTCCTTGCTTGGAAATAGCGTTTGCAGATGTCGAAGTATCGTAGCCATAGAGTTCTAATGCTTTTTAAATCGCTATATCGCATCACATTTTTATGTTTCATGATATGATATAATATTAATTGCGAAGTGTCATGTATACCTCACATACACTTCAAATGAATGTAAAAGCGTCCCTTCCTTGCTAGGAGATACCGTTTGCAGATGTCTTCGTATCGAAGCAATACAATTCTAATGCTTCTTAAAATGGGATATCGCATCTCATTTCAATGTTTCACGATAAGGTTTCATTCATTACACAGTGTCATGTATACATCGTACCGACTTCAAAAGAAAGTAAATGCGACACTTCCTTGCTAGGAAGTAGCATCAGATGTCTACGCATTGTAGCAATAGAGTTCTAACGCTTCTTAAAACGCGAAATCGCATCTCAATTCTATGTTTCATGATATGAAACAATATTCATTGCGAAGAGTCACTTATTCCTCGCGTGCACTTTAAATGAATGTAAATGCGACAATTCCTTGCTAAGAAATAACGCTTCCAGATGTCTACGTATCGAAGCAATAGAGTTCTAATGCTTCTTAAAACGCGATATTCCATCTCATTTCTATGTCTCATGATAAGATATAATATTTATTGCCAAGTGTTATGTATACCTCGTATTCACTTAAACTGAATGTAAATGCGACACTTCCTTGCTAGGAAATAGCGTTTGCGGGTGTCTACGTATCGATGCAATGGAGTTCGAATGCTTCTTAAAACGTGATATCGCATCTCATTTCTATGTCTCATGATAAGTTATGGTATCCATTGCGAAGTGTTATGTATTCCTCGTCTACACTTCAAATGAATGTAAATGCGACACTTCCTTGCTACTAAATAGCATTTGCAGATGTCTGCGTATCGTAGCAATATAGTTCTAATGCTTCTTAAAACGCGATATGGCATCTCATTTCTATGTTTCATGACAAGATATAATAAAAACTGCGAAGTTTCATGTGTATCTCGTATTCACGTCAAAGGAATGCAAATGCAATACATCCTTGCCAGGAAATAGCGTTTGCAGATGTCTACGTATCGAAGCAATAGCATTCTAATCCTTCAAAAGACGCGATATCGCATCTCACTTCTATGTTTCATGATAGGATATAATATTCATAGCGAAGTGTAGTGTATACCTCGTCTACGCTTCAAGTGAATGTAAATGCTACACTTCCTTGCTAGGAAGTAGCGTTTGGAGATGTCTAAGTATCGTAGAAATAGAGTTCTTATGCTTCTTAAAACGAGATACCGCATCTCATTTCTATGTTTCATGATAAGGTACAATATTCATTGCGAAGTGTCATGTATACCTCGTATTCTCTTCAAAAAATGTAAATGCGACACTTCCATGCCAGGAAATAGTGTTTGCATATGTCTACGTATCGAAGCAATAGATTTCTAATGCTTCTTAAGACGCGATATCGCATCTCACTTCTATGTTTCATTATAAGATATAATATTCATTGCGAAGTGTCATGTCTAGCTAGCATACACTTGAAATGAATGTAAAAGCGTCACTTCCTTGCTAGGAAGTAGCGTTTGCAGATGTCTACGTATCGAAGCAATAGTATTCTAATGCTTCTTAAATCGTCATATCGCATCCCATTTCTACGTTTCCTGATAAGATATAATATTCATTGCGAAGTGTCATGTATACCTCTTATTCCTTTCAAAAGAATGTAAATGCGACACTTCCTTGCTAGAAAGTATGGTTTGCAGATGTCTTCGTATCGAAGCAATAGAGTTCTAATGCTTCTTAAATCCTCATACCGCATCTCATTTCTATGTTTCATGATAAGATATAACATCCGTTGTGCAGTGCTATGTATATCTCGTCTATACTTCAAATGAATGTAAATGCGACACTTCCTTGCTAGGAAATAGCGTTTACAGATGTCTTCGTTTCGTGGCATTAGTGTTCCAATGCTTCTCAAGACGCGATATCGCTTCTCATTTCTATGTTTCATGATAATATATAATTTTCATTGCGAAGTGTCACGTACACCGCGTATTCACTTCAAAAGAATGTAAATGCGACACTTCCTTGCTAGGATATAGCGTTTGCCGATGTCTACGTATCGAAGCAATAGAGTTCTAATGCTTCTTAAATCTCCATATCGCATCTCATTTCTGTGTTTCATGATAATATATAGTATTCACTGTGAAGTGTCACGTATACCTAGCAGACACTTCAAATGAATGTAAATGCGACACTTCGTTGCTAGGAAATAGCGTTTGCAGATGTCTACGTATCGAAGCAATAGAGTTCTAATGCTTGTTAAATCGTCATATCGCATCTCATTTCTATGTTTCATGATTAAATATAATATTCATTACGAGGCGCTATGTATATCTCGTCTACACTTCAAATGACAGTAAATGCGACACTTCCTTGCTAGGAAATAGCATTTTCAGATGTCTATGCATCGAAGCAATGGAGTTCTAGTGCTTCTAGAAACGCGAGATCGCAGCTCATTCCTATGATTCATGATAAGATATAAAACTCATTGCGAAGTGTTACGCATATCTCGTATACACTTGAAATGATTGAAAGTGCGAGACTTCCTTGCTTGGAAGTAGGGTTTGCAATTGTCTTCGTATTGAAGAAATAGAGTTCTAATGCTTCTTGAAGCGCGATAAAACATCTCGTTTCCATGTTTCATGATAAGATATAATATTCATTGGGAAGTGATATGTACTCCTCGTATTCACTTGAAAGGAGTGTAACTGCGACACTTCCTTGCTAGGAAGTAGCGTTTAAAGATGTCTACGTATCGAAGCAATAGTTTTCTAATGCTTCTTAAATCGTCGTATCGCATCTCATATCTACGTTTCATGATAAGATATAGTATTCATTGCGAAGTGTCATGTATACCTCGTATTCCTTTCAAAAGAATGTAAATGCGACACTTCCTTGCTAGGAAATAGCGTTTGCAGATGTCTACTTATCGAAGCAATAGGGATCTAATGCTTCTTAAATCGCCATATCGCTTATCATTTCTATGTTTCATGACAATATATAATATTCACTGCGAAGTGTCATGTATACCTCGCATACACGTAAAATGAATGTAAATGCGACACTTCCTTGCTAGGAAATAGCTTTTGCAGATGTCTACGTATCGAAGCAATAGGGATCTAATGCTTCTTAAATCGCCATATCGCTTCTCATTTCTATGTCTCATGACAATATATAATATTCACTGCGAAGTGTCATGTATACCTCGCATACACTTCAAATGAATGTAAATGCGACACTTCCTTGCTAGGAAATGGCGTTTGCAGATGTCTACGTATCGAAGCAATAGTGTTCTAATGCTTCTTAAATCGCGATATCGCATCTCATATCTATGTTTCATGATAATATATAATATTCATTGCGAAGTGTCATGTATACCTCGCATACACTTCAAATGAATGTAAATGCGACAGTTCCTTGCTAGGAAATAGTGTTTGCAGATATCTAGTATCGAAGCAATACAGTTCTAAAGCTTCTTAAATCGTCATATCGCATCTCATTTCTATGTTTCATGATAAGATATAATATTCATTGCGAAGTGTCATGTATACCTCGTATTCGTTTCAAAAGAATGTGAATGCGACACTTCCTTGCTAGGAAGTAGCTTTTGCAGATGTCTACGTATCGAAGCAATAGGGTTCTAATGCTTCTTAGATCGCCATATCGCATCTCATTTCTACGTTACATGATAAGATATAATTTTCACTGCGAATTGTCATGTATACCTCGTATTCCTTTCAAAAGAATGTAAATGCGACACTTCCTTGCTAGGAAGGAGCGTTTGCAGATGTCTACGTATCGAAGCAATAGACATCTAATGCTCCATAAATCGCCATATCGCATCTCATTTCTATGTTTCATGATAATATATAATATTGCGAAGTGTCATGTATACCTCGCATACACTTCAAATGGGTGAGAATTGCGACACATCCTTGCTTGGGAATAGCGTTTGCAGATGTCTACGTATCGAAGCAATAGAGATCTAATGCTTCTTAAATCGCGATATCGCATCTCATATCTATGTTTCATGATAATATATAATATTCATTGCGAAGCTTCATGTATACCTCGCATACAATTCAAACGAATATGAATGCGACAGTTCTCTGCTGGGAAATAGTGTTTGCAGATGTCTACGTATCGAAGCAATAGAGTTCTAATGCTTCTGAAATCGTCATATCGCATCTCATTCCTATGTTTCATGATAAGATATAATATTCATGGCGAAGTGTCACGTATACCTCATATTCCTTTCAAAAGAATGTAAATGCGACAGTTCCTTCCTGGGAAGTAGCGTTTGCAGGTGTCTACGTGTCGTAGCAATAGAGTTCTAACGCTTCTTAAAACGCGATATCGCACATCATTTCCACGTTTCATGATAAGTTATAATATTCATTGCGAAGTGTCATGTATACCTTGTATTCACTTCAAAAGAATGTAAATGCGTCACTTCCTTGCAAGGTAGTAGCGTTTGCACATATCTACGAATCGATGTAATAGCGATCAAATGCTTCTTAGATAGCGATATCGCATCTCATTTCTATGTTTCATGATAAGATATAATTTTCATTGTGCAGTGTTATGTATACCTCGTACTCACATCAAAAGAATGTAAATGCGACACTTCCTTGCTATGAAATAGCGTTTGCAGATGTCTACGTATCGAAGCAATAGAGTTCTAATGCTTCTTAAATCGCGATATCGCATCCCATGTCTACGTTTCATGATAAGATATAATATTCATTGCGAAGTGACATGTATACATTGTATTCCTTACAAAAGAATGTAAATGCGACACTTCCTTGCTAGGAAGTAGCGTTTGCAGATGTCTACGTATTGAAGCAATAGGGATCTATTGCTTCTTAAATCGCCATATCGCTTCTCATTTCTGTGTTTCATGATAAGATAAAATATTCATTGTGCAGTGTTCCGTATACCTCGTATTCCTTTCAAAAGAATGCAAATGCGACACTTCCTTGCTAGGAAGTAGCGTTTGCAGATGTCTACGTATCGAACCAATAGACTTCTAATGCTACTTATATCGCCATATCGCATCTCATTTCTGTGTTTCATGATAAGATATAATATTCATTGTGCAGTGTTACGTATATCTCGTCTTTATTTCAAATGTATGTAAATGCGACACTTCCTTGCTAGGAAATAACGTTTGCAGATGTCTACGTATCGAAGCAATAGAGTTCTAATGCTTCTCAAAAAGCGATATCGCATCTCATTCCTATGTTTCATGATAAGATATAATATTCATTGTGCAGTGTTAAGTATACCTCGTATTCACTTGAAAAGAATGTAAATGCGACACTTCCTTGCAAGGAAATAGCGTTTGAAGATGTCTACGTATCGAAGCAATAGTGTTCTAATGCCACTTAAACCGTCATATCGCATCTCATTTCTGTGTTTCATGATAAGATATAATATTCATTGCGATGTGTCATGTATACCTCGTATTCCTTTCAAAAGAATGTAAATGCGACACTTCCTTGCTAGGTAATAGAGCTTGCAGATGCCTACGTATCGCAGTAATAGGGTTCTAATGCTTTATAAAATGAGATATCGCATCACATTTCTATGTTTCGTGATAAGATATAATATTCATTGTGGCGTGTTATGTATACCTCGTATTCACTTCAAAAGAATGAAAATGCGACACTTCCTTGCTAGGATCAAGCGTTTGCAGATGTCTCCGTATCGAAGCAATAGGGCTCTAATGCTTCTTGAATCTCGATATCGCATATCATTTCTATGTTTCGTGATGAGATATAATATTCATTGTGGAGTGTTGTGTATACCTCGTATTCACTTCAAAAGATTGTAAATGCGACACTTCCTTGCTATTAAATAGCGTTTGCAGATTTCTACGTATCGCAGCAATAGAGTTCTAATACTTTTTAACAAGCGTCATCGCAGCTCACTCCTATGTTTCATTATAAGAAATATTATTCAATGTGCAATGTTATGTATACCTCGTATTCACTTCAAAGGAATGTAAATGGGACACATCCTTGCTAAGAAATAGCGTTCGCGGATGTCTCCGCATCGAAGCGATAGAGTTCTAATGCTTCCTAAATCTCGATATCGCATCTCAATTCTATGTTTCGTGATAAGGCATAATATTCATTGTGGAGTGTTATGTATACCTCGTATTCACTACAAAAGAATGTAAATGCTACAATTCCTTGCTATTAAATAGTGTTTGCAGATTTCTACGTAACTTAGTAATAGAGTTCTAATGCTTTTTATTTCGCGATATCGCATCTCATTTCAATGTTTTATGCTACGATATAATACCAATTGCGAAGTGTCATGTATACCTCGTACTCACTTGAAAGGAATGTAATTGCGACACTTCCTTGCTAGGAAATAGCGTTTGCATATTTCTACGTATCGAAGCAATAGAGTTCTAATGCTTCTTAGATCGCCATATCGCACCACACTTCTATGTTTCATGATAAGACATAATATTCACTGTGCAGTGTTATGTATACCTCGTATTCACTTGAAAAGAATGTAAATGCGACACTCCCTTGCTAGGAAATAGCGTTTGCAGGTGTCTATGTATCGTAGCAATAGTGCTCTAATGCTTCTCAAAACGCGATATCGCTGCTCATTTCTATGTTTCATGATGATATATAATATTCACTGCGAAGTGTCATGTATACCTCGCATACACTTCAAATGAATGTAAATGCGACACTTCCTTGCTATGAAATAGCGTTTGCAGATGTCTACGTGTCGAACCAATAGATTTCTAATGCTTCTCAATACGCGATATCGCTACTCATTACTATGTTTCATGATAATGTATAATATTCATTGTGGAGTGTTATGTATACCTCGTATTCACTTCAAAAGAATGTAAATGCGACACTTCCTTGCTTGGAATTAGCGTTTGCAGATGTCAACGTATCGAAGCAATAGATTTCTAATGCTTCTCAATACGCGATATGGCTACTCATTACTATGTTTCATGATAATGTATAATATTCATTGTGGAGTGATATGTATACCTCGTATTCACTTCAAAAGAATGTAAATGCGACACTTCCTTGCTTGGAAATAGCGTTTGCAGATGTCTACGTATCGAAGCAATAGATTTCTAATGCTTCTTAGATCGCCATATTGCATCTCATTTCTATGTTTCATGGTAAGATATAATATTCATTGTGGAGTGTTATGTAAACCTCGTATTCACTTCAAAAGAATGTACACGCGACACTTTGTTGCCAGGAAATAGCGTTTGCAGATGTCTACGTATCGTACCATTAGAGTTCTAATGCTTCTCAAAAGGCGATATCGCTACTCATTACCATGTTTCATGATAATATATAATATTCATTGTGGAGTGTTATGTATACCTCGTATTCACTTCAAAAGAATGTAAATGAGACCCTTCCTTGTAGGAAATAGCGTTTGCAGATGTCTCCGTATCGAAGCAATATATTTCTAAAGCTTGCTAATTCGTGATATCGCATCTCATGTCTATGTTTCAAGATAATATATAATATTCATTTTGCAGTGTTATGAATACCTCGCATTCACTTCAAAGGAATGTAAATGAGACACTTCCTTGCTTGGAAATAGCGTTTGCAGATGTCTACGTGTCGAAGCAATAGTTCTCTAATGCTTCTTAAATCGTTATATCGCATCTCATATATATGTTTCATGATAGTATATAATATTCATTGTGCAATGTTACGTATATCTCGTCTAAACTTCAAGTGAATGTAAATGCGACACTTCCTTGCTACTGAATAGCGTTTGCAGATGTCTACGTATCGTGGGATTAGAGTTCTAATGCTTCTCAAAACGCGATATCGCATGCCATTTCCATGCTGCATGATGAGATATAATTTTCATTGCGAAGTGTCATGTATACCTTGTATTCACTTCAAAAGTATGTAAATGCGACTCGTCCTTGCAAGGTAGTAGCGTTTGCAGATGTCTACGAATCGAAGCAATAGAGATCAAATGCTTCTTAAATAGCGATATCGCATCTCATTCCTATGTTTCATGGTAAGATATAATATTCATTGTGGAGTGTTATGTATACCTCGTTTTCACATCAGAAGAATGTAAATGCGACATTTCCTTGCTAGGAAATAGCGTTTGCAGGTGTCTACGTATCGTAGCAGTAGAGTTCTAACGCTTCTTAAAACTCGATATCGCATGACATTTCCATGTTTCATGATGAGTTATAACATTCATTGCGAAGTGTCATGTATACCTTGTATTCACTTCAAAAGAATGTAAATGCGACACTTCCTTGCAAGGTAGTAGCGTTTGCACATGTCTACGAATCGAAGCAATAGAGATCAAATGCTTCTTAAATAGCGATATCGCATCTCATTTCTGTGTTTCATGGTAAGATATAATATTCATTGTAGAGTGTTATGTATACCTCGTACTCACCTTAAAAGAGTGTAAATTTGACACTTCCTTGCTAGGAAATAGCGTTTACAGATATCTACGTATCGTAGCAATAGAGTTCTAATGCTTCTCAAAACGCGATGTCGCATGCCATTTCCATGCTTCATGATAAGATATAATATTCATTGCGAAGTGTCATGTATACCTCGTAATCACATCAAAATAATGTAAATGCTACACTTTCTTGCTAGGAGATAGGGTTTGCAGATGTCTACGTATCGAAGCAATAGAGAATAAATGCTTCTTATATAGCAACATCGCATCTCATTTCTATGTTTCATGGTAAGATATAATATTCATTGCGAAGTGTCATGTATACCTCGCATACACTTAAAATGAATGTAAATGCGACACTTCCCTCCTTGGAAATAGCGTTTGCAGATGTCTCCGTATCGAAGCAATAGATTTCTAAAGCTTGCTAATTCGCGATATCGCATCTCATGTCTATGTTTCAAGATAATATATAATATTCATTTTGCAGTGTTATGAATACCTCGCATTCACTTCAAAAGAATGTAAATGAGACACTTCCTTGCTTGGAAATAGCGTTTGCAGATGTCTACGTGTCGAAGCAATAGTTCTCTAATGCTTCTTAAATCGTTATATTGCATCTCATATATATGTTTCATGATAATATATAATATTCAATGTGCAATGTTACGTATATCTCGTCTAAACTTCAAATGAATGTAAATGCGACACTTCCTTACTACTGAATAGCGTTTGCAGATGTCTACGTGTCGTGGGATTAGAGTTCTAATGCTTCTCAAAACGCGATATCGCATGCCATTTCCATGCTTCATGATGAGATATAATATTCATTGCGAAGTGTCATGTATACCTTGTATTCATTTCAAAAGTATGTAAATGCGACTCGTCCTTGCAAGGTAGTAGCGTTTGCAGATGTCTACGAATCGAAGCAATAGAGATCAAATGCTTCTTAAGTAGCGATATCGCATCTCATTCCTATGTTTCATGGTAAGATATAATATTCATTGTGGAGTGTTATGTATACCTCGTTTTCACATCAGAAGAATGTAAATGCGACATTTCCTTGCTAGGAAATAGCGTTTGCAGTTGCCTACGTATCGTAGCAAAAGAGTTCTAACGCTTCTTAAAACTCGATATCGCATGTCATTTCCATGTTTCATGATAAGTTATAACATTCATTGCGAAGTGTCATGTATACCTTGTATTCACTTCAAATGAATGTAAATGCGACACTTCCTTGCAGGGTAGTAGCGTTTGCACATTTCTACGAATCGACGCAATAGAGATCAAATGCTTCTTAAATAGCGATATCGCATCTCATTTCTGTGTTTCATGATAAGATATAATATTCATTGCGAAGTGTCATGTATACCTCGCATACACTTAAAATGAATGTAAATGCGACACTTCCCTCCTTGGAAATAGCGTTTGCAGATGTCTACGTGTCGAAGCAATAGACATCTAATGCTTCATAAATCGCCATATCGCATCGCATTTCTATGTTTCATGATAAGATACAATATTCATTTTGCAGTGTTATGAATACCTCGTATTCACTTCAAAAGAATGTAAATGCGACACTTCCTTGCTTGGAAATACCTTTTGCAGATTTCTACGTATCGAAGCAATGGTATTCTAATGCTTCTTAAATAGTCATATCGCATCTCATTTCTATGTTTCATGGTGAGATATAATATTCATTGTGCAGTGTCATGTACACCTCGCATACACTTGAAATGAATGTAAATGCGACACTTCCTTGCTAGGAAATAGCGATTGCAGATATCTACGTATCGAAGCAATAGTTTTCTAATGCTTCTTAAATCGCCATATCGCATCTCATTTCTATGTTTCATGATAAGATATAATATTCAATGTGCAGTGTTATGTATACCTCGTATTCAGTTCAAAAGAATGTAAATGCGACACTTCTATGCTAGGAAGTAGCGTATGCAGATGTCTACGTATCGAAGCAATAGTGTTCTAATGCCTCTTAAATCGCCATATTACATCACATTTCTATGTTTCATGATAAGATATAATGTTCATTGTGCAGTGTTATTCTTACCTCGTATTCACTTCAAAAGAATCTAAATGCGACACTTCCTTGCTAGGAAATAGCGTTTGCAGATGTCTCCCTATCGAAGAAATAGATTTCTAATGCTTCTTAAATCGCGATATCGCATCTCATTCCTATTTTTCGTGATATGATATAATATTCATTGTGCAGTGTTATGTATACCTCGTATTCACTTGAAAAGAATGTAAATGCGACACTTCCTTGCTAGGATGTAGCGTTTGCAGATGTCTACGTATCGAAGCAATAGAGTTCTAATGCTTCTTATATCGCGATACCGCATATCATTTCTATGTTTCATGATAAGATATAATATTCATTGTGCAGTGTTATGTATACCTCGTATTCACTTGAAAAGAATGAAAATGCGACACTTCATTGCTAGGAAGTATCGTTTGCAGATGTCTACGTATCGAAGCAATAGTGTTCTGAAGCTTCTTAAATCGCGATATCGCATCTCATTTCTATGTCTCGTGATAAGATATAATGTTCATTGTGCAGTGTTATGAATACCTCGTATTCACTTCAAAAGAATGTAAATGCGACACTTCCTTGCTTGGAAATAGCGTTTGCAGATGTCTACGTATCGAAGCAATAGTATTCTAATGCTTCTTAAATAGTCATACCGCATCACATATCTACGTTTCATGATAAGATATAATAATCATTGCGAAGTGTCATTTATACCTCGTTTTCCTTTCAAAAGAATGTAAATGCGACACTACCTTGTTTGGAAATAGCGTTGGCAGATGTCTACGTACCGAAGAAAGAGTGTTCTAATGCTTTTTCAATCGCGATATCGCATCTCATTTCTATGTTTCGTGATAAGATATAATATTCATTGCGAAGTGTAACGTATACCTCGTATTCCTTTCAAAAGAATGTAAATGCGACACTTCCTTGCTAGGAAATAGCGTTTGCAGATATCTACGTATCGAAGTAATAGATTTCTATAGCTTGCTAATTCGCGATATCGCATCTCAAATCTATGTTTCATGATAATATATAATATTCATTGCGAAGTGTCATGTATACCTCGCAAACACTTCAAATGAGTGTGAAGACGACAGTTCCTTGCTAGGAAATAGTGTTTGCAGATATCTACGTATCGAAGCAATAGAGTTCTAAAGCTTCTTAAATCGCGATATCGCATCTCATTTCTATGTTTCATGATAAGATATAATGTTCATTGTGCAGTGTTATGAATACCTCGTATTCACTTCAAAAGAATGTAAATGCGACACTTCTTTGCTTGGAAATAGCGTTTGCAGATGTCTACGTATCGAAGCAATGGTATTCTAATGCTTCTTAAATAGTCATACCGCATCTCATATCTTCGTTTCATGATAAGATATAATATTCATTGCGAAGTGTCATTTATACCTCGTATTTCTTTCAAAAGAATGTAAATGCGACACTTCCTTGCTAGGAAAGATCGTTGGCAGATGTCTACGTATCGAAGCAATAGAGTTCTAATGCTTCTTAAATAGCGATATCTCATCTCATTTCTATGTTTCATGATAAGATATAATATTCATTGTGCAGTGTTATGTATACCTCGTATCCACTTGAAAAGAATGTTAACGCGACACTTCCTTGCTAGGAAATAGCGTTTGCAGATGTCCAGGTATCGAAGCAATAGTGTTACAATGCTTCTTAAATCGCGATATCGCATCTCATTCCTATGCTTCATGATAAGATATAATATTCATTGTGCAGTGTTATGTATTCCTCGTATTCACTTGAAAAGACTGTAAATGCGACACTTCCTTGCTAGGAAGTAGCGTTAGCAGATGTCTACGTATCGTAGCATTAGAGTTCTAATGCTTCTCAAAACCCGATATCGCTACTCATTACTATGTTCATGATAATATATGATACTCATTGTGGAGTGTTATGTATACCTCGTATTCACTTCAAAAGAATCTAAATGCGACACTTCCTTGCTAGGAATGAGCGTTGGCAGATGTCTACGTATCGAAGCAATAAAGTTCTAATGCTTCTTAAATCGCGAGATCGCATCTCATTTCTATGTTTTATGATAAGATATAATATTCATTGCGCAGTGTTATGTATACCTCGTATCCACTTGAAAAGAATGTAAATGCGACATTCCTTGCTAGGAAATAGCGTTTGCACATGTCCACGTATCGAAGCAATAGAGTTCTAAAGCTTCTTAAATCGCGATATCGCATCTCATTTCTATGTTTCATGATATGATATAATGTTCATTGTGCAGTGTTGTGAATACCTCGTATTCACTTCAAAAGAATGTAAATGCGACACTTCCTTGCGTTGAAATAGCGTTTGCAGATGTCTACGTATCGAAGCAATAGAGTTCTAATGCTTCTTAAATCGCGATATCGCATCTCATTTCTATGTTTCATGATAAGATGTAATATTCACAGTGCAGTGTTATGTATACCTCGTATTTGTTCCAAATGAATGTAAATGCGACACTTCCTTGCTAGGAAGTAGCGTTTGCAGATGTCTACGTATAGAAGCAATAGAGTTCTAAATCTTTCTAATTCGCGATATCGCATCTCATTTCTATGTTTCGTGATAAGATATAATAATCATTGCGAAGTGTCACGTATACCTCGTATTCCTTCCAAATGAATGTAAATGCGACACATACCTGCTAGGAACTAGCGTTTGCAGATGTCTACGTATCGAACCAATAGATTTCTAATGCTTCTTAAATCGCCACATCGCATCTCATTTCTGCGTTTCATGATAAGGTATAATATTCATTGTGCAGTGTCATGTATATCTCGTCTATACTTCAAATGAATGTAAATGCGACACTTCCCACATGGGAAATTTCGTTTGCAGATGTCTACGTATCGTGGCATTAGAGGTCTAATGCTTCTCACTACGCGATATCGCTCCGCATTACTATGTTTCATGATAATATATAATATTCATTGCCAAGTGTCATGTATACCTCGTATTCCTTACAAAAGAATGTAAATGCGACACTTCCTTGCTAGGAAGTAGCGTTTGCAGATGTCTACGTATCGAAGCAATAGAGTTCTAATGCTTCTCAAAAAGCGATATCGCATCACATTTCTATGTTTCATGATAAGATATAATATTCATTGTGCAGTGTTATTCTTACCTCGTATTCACTTCAAAAGAATGTAAATGCGACACTTCCTTGCTAGGAAATAGCGTTTGCAGATGTCTACGTATCGAAGCAATAGATTTCTAAATCTTGCTAATTCGCGATATCGATTCTCATATCTGTGTTTCATGATAATATATAATATTCATTGCCAAGTGTCATGTATACCTCGTATTCCTTACAAAAGCATGTAAATACGACACTTCCTTGCTAGGAAATAGTGTTTGCAGATGTCTACGTATCGGAGCAATAGAGTTCTAATGCTTCATAAATCGTCATATCGCATCGCATTTCTATGTTTCATGATAAGATATAATATTCATTGCGAAGTGTCACGTATACCTCGTATTCCTTTCAAAAGAATGTAAATGCGACACTTCCTTGCTAGGAAGTAGCGTTTGCAGATGTCTACGTATCAAAGCAATAGAGTTCTAATGCTTCTTATATCGCGATATCGCACCTCATTTCTATGTTTCATGATAAAATATAATATTCATTGTGTAGTGTTATGTTTATCTCATCTATACTTCAAATGAATGTAAATGCGACACATCCTTGCTAGGAAATAGCGTTTGCAGAGGTCTGCGTATCGTGGCAGTAGAGTTCTAATGCTTCTCAAAACGCGATATCGCATCTCATTTCTATGTTTCATGACAATATATAATATTCATTGCGAAGGGTCATGTATACCTCGCATACACTTAAAATGAATGTAAATGCGACACTTCCTTGCTAGGAAATAGCGTTTGCAGATTTCTACGTATCGAAGCAATAGATTTCTAAAGCTCGCTAATTAGCGATGTCGCAATTCATATCTATGTTTCATGATAATATATAATATTCATTGCGAAGTTTCATGTATTCCTCGCATACAATTCAAACGAATGTGAATGCGACAATTCCTTGCTGGGAAATAATGTTTGCAGATGTCTACGTATCGAAGCAATAGAGTTCTAATGCTTCTTAAATCGTCATATCGCATCTCATTCCTATGTTTCATGATAAGATATAACATTCATTGCGAAGTGTCACGTATACCTCGTATTCCTTTCAAAAGAATGTAATTGCGACACTTCCTTGCTAGGAAATAGCGTTTCCAGATGTCTACGTTTCGAAGCAGTAGAGCTCCAATGATTCTTAAATCGCCAGATCGCATCCCATTTCTATGTTTCATGATAAGATATAATATTCATTGTGCAGTGTTATGCTTACCGCGTATTCACTTCAAAAGAATGTAAATGCGAAACTTCCTTGCCAGGAAGTAGCGTTTGCTGATGTCTACGTATCGAACCAATAGATTTCTAATGCTTCTTAAATCGCCATATCGCATCTCATTTCTATGTTTCATGATAGGATATAATATTCATTGTGCAGTGTCATGTACATCTCGTCTATACTGCAAATGAATGTAAATGCGACACTTCCCACCTGGGAAATTTCTTTTGCAGATGTCTACATATCGTGGCATTAGAGGTCTAATGCTTCTCAATACGCGATATCGCTTCGCATTACTATGTTTCATGATAATATATAATATTCATTGCCAAGTGTCATGTATACCTCGTATTCCTTACAAAAGAATGTAAATGCGACACTTCCTTGCTAGGAAATAGTGTTTGCAGATGTCTACGTATCGGAGCAATAGAGTTCTAATGCTTCATAAATCGTCATATCGCATCGCATTCCTATGTTTCATGATAAGATATAATATTCATTGCGAAGTGTCACGTATACCTCGTATTCCTTTCAAAAGAATGTAAATGCGACACTTCCTTGCTAGGAAGTAGCGTTTGCAGATGTCTACGCATCGAAGCAATAGAGTTCTAATGCTTCTTAAATCGCGATATCGCACCTCATTTCTGTGTTTCATGATAAGATATAATATTCATTGTGTAGTGTTATGTTTATCTCATCTATACTTCAAATGAATGTAAATGCGACACTTCCTTGCTAGGAAATAGCGTTTGCAGATGTCTACGTATCGAAGCAATAGAGTTCTAATGCTTCTTAAATCGTCATATCGCATCTCATTTCTATGTTTCATGATAATATATAATATGCACTGTGGAGTGTTATGTACACCTCGTATTCACTTCAAAAGAATGTAAATGCGACACTTCCTTGCTAGGAAATAGCGTTTGCAGATGTCTACGTATCGAAGCAATAGATTTCTAAAGCTTGCTAATTCGCGATATCGCATCTCATATCTATGTTTCATGATAGTATATAATATTCATTGCGAAGTGTCACGAATACCTCGCATACACTTCAAACGAATGTAAATGCGACACTTCCTTGCTAGGAAATAGCGTTTGCAGATGTCTACGTATCGTAGCATTAGTGCTCTAATGCTTCTCAAAACGCGACAGCGATTCTCATTTCTATGTTTCATGATAGTATATAATATTCATCGAGTAGTGTCATGTATACCTTGCATACACTTCAAATGAATGTAAATGCGACACTTCCTTGCTTGGAAATAGAGTTGGCAGGTGTCTAGGTATCGAAGCAATAGTGTTATAATACTTCTTAAAACGAGATATCGCATCGCATTTCTATGCTTCGTGATAAGATATAATATTCATTGCGAAGTGTCATGTATAGCTCGCATACACTTCAAATGAATGTAAAAGCGACACTTCCATGCTAGGTTATAGCGTTTGCAGATGTCTACGTATCGAAGCAAAAAAGTTCTGGTGTTTATTAGAACGCCCTATCGCATAACAATTCTATGTTTCATGATAAGGTATAACATTCATTGCGAAGTGTTATGTATTCCTCGTCTCCATTTCAAATGAATGAAAATGCAATACTTCCTTGCTAGAAAGTAGCGTTTGCAGATGTCTACGTATCGAAGCCATACAATTCTAGTACTTCTTAAAACGAGATATCGTTTCTGGTTTCTATGTTTCATGATAAGATATAATTTTCATTGCAAAGTGTCATGTGTACCTCGTATTCACTTCAAAAGAATGTAAATGCGACACTTCCATGGTAGAAAATAGCGTTTGCAGGTTTCTAAGTATCGTAGCAATAGTGTTCTAATGCTTCTTTAGAAGCGATATCGCATCTCACATATATGTTTCGATATAAGATATACTATAAATTGCAAAATGTCATGTATAGTTCGCATACACTTCAAATGAATGAAAATGCGACACTTCCATGCTAGGAAATATCGTTTGCAGATTTCTAATTATCGTAGCAGTAGAGTTCTAATGCTTCTTAAAAGGCGCTATCGCATCTCATTTCTATGTTTCGTGATAAGATACAATATTCATTGCGAAGTGTCATGTATACCTCGCATACACATCAAATGAATGTAAATGCGACACATCCTTGCTAGGATATAGCGATTCCAGATGTCTACGTATCGAAGCAACAGAGTTCTAATGCTTCCAAAAACGCGATATCGCATCACATTTCTATGTTTCATGATAAGAGATAATATTCATTGCGGAGAGTAATGTATAACTCGTATTCACTTCAAAGGAATGTAAATGCGACTCATCTTTGATAGGAAATAGCGTTTCCAGATGTCTACGTATCGAAGCAATAGATTTCCAAAGCTTGCTAATTCGCGATATCGCATCTCATATCTATGTTTCATGATAATATATAATATTCATTGCGAAGTGTCATGTATACCTCGCATACACTTCAATTGAATGTACGTGCGACACTTCCTTGCTAGGAAATAGCGTTTGCAGATGTCTACGTATCGAAGCAATAGAATTCTAATGCTTCATAAATCGCCATATCGCATCTCATTTCTATGTTTCATGAGTTGATATAACATTCATTGCGAAGTGTCATATATAGCTCGTATTCCTTTCAAAAGAATGTAAATGCGACACTTGCTTGCTAGGAAGTAGCGTTTGCAGATGTCTGTGTATCAAAGCAATAGAGTTCTAATGCTTCTTAAATCGCCATATTGCATCTCATTCCTATGTTTCATGATAAGATATAATATTTATTGTGGAGTGTTGTGTATACCTCGTATTCACTTCAAATGTATGTAAATGCGACACTTCCTTGCCAGGAAATAGCGTTTGCAGATGTCTACGTATCGGAGCATTAGGGTTCTAATGCTTCTCAAAACTATATATAGCTATTCGTTACTATGTTTCATGATAATATATAATATTCACTGTGGAGTGTTATGTATACCTCGTATTCATTTCAAAAGAATGTAAATGCGACACTTCCTTGCTAGGAAATACCGTTTGCCGATGTCTACGTATCGTAGAGTTAGTGCTCTAATGCTTCTCAAAACGCGACAGCGTTTCTCATTTCTATGTTTCATGATAATATATAATATTCATCGAGTAATGTCATGTATAACTTGCATATACTTCAAATGATTGTAAATGCGACACTTCCTTGCTAGGAAATAGCGTTTGCAGATGTCTACGTAACGTGGCATTAGAGTTCTATATCTTCTAAAAACGCGATATCGCTTCTCATTTCTATGTTCCATGATAATATATAATATTCATTGCGAAGTGTCATGTATACCTAGCATACACTTCAAATGAAAGTAAATGCGATAGTTCCTTGCTAGGAAGTAGCGTTTGCAGATATCAACGTATCGTAGCAATAGTGTTCTGATGCTTCTTAAAACGCGATATCGCATCTCATTTCTATGTTTCGTGATAAGATATAATATTCATTGTGTAATGTTACGTATCCCTCGTATTCACTTCAAAAGAATGTAAATCCGACACTTCCTTGCTAGGAAATAGCGTTTGCAGATGTCTCCGTATCGAAGCAATAGAGATTTAGTGCCTCCTAAATCGCGATATCGCATTTCATTTCTATGTTTCATGATAAGATATAATATTCATTGCGAAGAGCCATGTATTCATCGCATTCACTTCAAATGAATGTAAAAGCGACACTACCTTTCTAGGAAATAACGTTCCCAGATGTGTCTGTATCGAAACCATAGAGATCCAATGCTTCTCAAATCGCCATATCGCATCTCATTTTTATGTCTCATGATAAGATATAATATTCATTGCGAAATGTCATTTATACCTCGTATTCACTTCAAAAGAATGTAAATGCGACACTTCCTTGCTAGGAAGTAGCATTTGTAGATGTATACGTATCGTAGCAATAGAGTTCTAATGCTTGTTAGAACGAGATATCGCATCTCATTTGTATGTTTCATGATTAGATATAATATTCAGTGCGAAGTGTTATGTATTGCTCGTCTACGCTACAATTGAATGTAAATGCGACACTTCCTTTCTAGAAAATTGTGTTTCCAGATGTCTACTGAACGCAGCAATATAGTTCTAATGCTTCTAACAACGCGCTATCTCATCTCATTCCTAAGTCTCATGATAAGATATAATATTCAATGTGGTGTGTTATGTATACCTCGTAATCACTTCAAAATAAATGCGACACTTCATGGCTAGGAAGTAGCGTTTGCAGATGTCTCCGTATCGAAGCGATAGATTTCTAATGCTTCCTAAAACGCGAAATCAGAACTCATTTCCATGTCTCTTGATAAGATATAATATTCATTGCGAAGTGTTATGTGTACCTCGCATACACTTTAAGTGGATGTAAATGCGACATTTCCTAGCTAGGAAATGGCGTTCGCAGATATTCACGTATCGAAGCAGTAGAGTTCTAATGATTCTTAAAACGCGGAATCGCATCTCATTCCTATGTTTCGTGATAAGATATAATATTCATTGTGGAGTGTTACGTCTACTTCGTATTCACGTCAAAAGAATGTAAATGCGAAACTTCCTTCTTAGGAAATAGCGTTTGCAGATATCTACGTATCGAAGCAATAGAGTGCTAAAGCTTCTTAAAACAAGATATCGCATCTCATTTCTATATTTCATGATAAGATATAATATTCATTATTCAGTGTTATCTATACCTCGTATTCGCTTCAGAAGAATGTAAATCCGACACTTCCTTGCTAGGAAATAGCGTTTGCAGATGTCTACGTATCGTAGCATTGGAGTTCTAATGCTTCTCAAAACGCGATATCGTATCCCATTTCTATGTTTCGTGATAAGATATAATATTCATTGCGACGTGTTATGTATACCTCGTCTACATTTCAAAAGAAAGTAAATGTCACACATCCCTGCTAGGAAAAGCGTTTCCAGGTGTCTACGTATCGAAGCAATAGCGTTCTAATGCTTCTCAAAACGCGATATCGCATCTCATTTCTACGTTTCATGACAAGATATAATATTCATTGCGAAGTGTCATGTATACCTCGCATGCACTTCAAATGAATGTAAATGCGACACTTGCTTTCTAGAATATAGCGCTTGCAGATGTCTACGTATCGTATCATTAGAGTTCTAATGCTTCGCAAAACGCGATATCGCATCTCATTTCTGTGTTGAATGATAAGATATAATATTCATTGCGAAGTGTCATGTATACCACACATCCACTTCAAATGAATGTAAATGCGACACTTCCTTTCTAGGAAATAGCGTTTGCAGATGTCTCCGTATCGAAGCAATAGAGTTCTAATGATTCTTAACTCGCGATATCACATCTCATTACTATGTTTCATGATGAGATATAATATTGATTGTGCAGTGTTATGTATATCACGTCTATACTTCGAATGAATGTAAATGCGACACTTCCTTGCTAGGAAATAGCGTTTCCAGATGTCTACGTATCGAAGCAATAGATTTCCAAAGCTTGCTAATTCGCGATATCGCATCTCATATCTATGTTTCATGATAATATATAATATTCATTGCGAAGTGTCACGTATACCTCGCATACACTTCAATTGAATGTACGCGCGACACTTCCTTGCTAGGAAATAGCGTTTGCAGATGTCTACGTATCGAAGCAATAGCGTTCTAATGCATCTGAAATCGCGATATCACATCTCATTCCTATGTTTCATGATAAGATATAATATTCAATGTGCAGTGTCATGTATACCTCGTATTCATTTCAAGGGAATGTAAATGCGACACTTCCTTGCTAGTAAATAGCGATTGTAGATGTCTCCGTATCGAAGCAATAGTGCTCTAATACTTCTCAAAGCGCGATATCGCTTCTCATTTCTATGTTTCATGATAATATATAATATTCATTGCGAAGTGTCATGTATACCTCGCATACACTTCAATTGAATGTACGTGCGACACTTCCTTGCTAGGAAATAGCGTTTGCAGATGTCTACGTATCGAAGCAATAGAATTCTAATGCTTCATAAATCGCCATATCGCATCTCATTTCTGTGTTTCATGAGTTGATATAATATTCATTGCGAAGTGTCATGTATAGATCGTATTCCTTTCAAAAGAATGTAAATGCGACACTTCCATGCTAGAGAGTAGCGTTTGCAGATGTCTACGTATCGAAGCAATAGTTTTCTAATGCTTCTTAAATCGCCATATCGCATCTCATTTCTATGTTTCATGATAAGATATAATGTTCATTGCGAAGTATTACGTATGCCTCGTCTACACTTCAAAAGAAAGTAAATGTCACACATCCTTGGTAGGAAATGCGTTTCCAGGTGTCTAGGTATCGAAGCAATGGAGTTCTAATGCTTCTTAAAACGCGATATCGCATCTCATTTCTATGTTGCATGATAAGATATTATCTTCATTGCGAAGAATCGTGTATTCCTCGTCTACACTTCAAAAGAATGTAAATGCCACCTGGCTAGGAAGTAGCGTTTCCAGTTGTTTAAGTATCGAAGCAATAGAATTCTAATACTTCTTCAAACGCGATCTCGCATCTAATTTCTATGTTTCATGATAAGATATAATATTCATTGCGAAGTGTTATGTATACCTCGTATACACCTCAAGTGAAAGTAAACGCCGCTCTTCCTTGCTAGGAAATAGCGTGTCCAGATATCTAGGTATCGAAGAAATGGAGTTCTAATGCACCTTAAAACGCGATATCGCATCTCATTTCTATGTTTCATGATGAGATGTAATAGTCAAAGCAACACGTTACGTATATCTTGTCTACACTTCAAATGAATGTAAATCCCTCTCTTCCTTGCTACGGAATATAGCTTGCAGATGTCTACGTGTCGGGGCAATAGAGTTGTAATGCTTCGTCAAACGCGATTTCGCAGATGATTTCTGTGAAAAATGACAAGATGTATTTGTATGTAACACGTTATGTATATCTCGGCAACGCTTAAGAGGAATGTAAATCTCACACTTCCTTGCTACGGAATAGCGCTTCTAGATGACCAGATATCGATGCATTAGAGTTCTAATGCTAAATAAAGTGCGATGTTGCATCATATTTCTATGTTTTATGTTGAAATGTAAATCAATGCATCGTGTTAATTATATCTTGTCAGCACTTCGAAGGAATGTAAATCTCACGCTTCTTTACGACGAAATCGCGTTTCTAGATATCTACGTATCGAAGCATTAGAGTTCTAACGCTTCATAAAACGCAATATCACATCTCATTTCTATGTCTCCCAATAAGATGTACTATTCATTGCAAAAAGTTATGTATCTCTCATCTAGACTTCAAACTAATGTAAGTGCCTCACTTCCTTGCTTCGGAGTAGCGTTTCCAGAATTCTACATATCGATGCAATAGATTTCTAATACTTCATGTAGCGCTATATCGCATCTCATATCTATGTCTCATGTTAAGATGCAACGTCAACGCAAGCGTTACGTATATCTCGTCTGCACTTGAAAATAATGCAAATACCGCATTTGCTTGCTACGGAACAGTGTTTCTACATGTCTACGAATCGAGGCATAGGAGTTCTAATGCTTCATGGATCGCGATATAGCATTTCACATCAATAGTTCGAAGTATGTATATAGATTTTTATGCACTGTATATATCATTATGCTCATCTGCTTCTGCGCCTCAAAAGTGTGGTTTCCACACTTCCTGACAAGAGGATGGCGATTCTGGTTGTAAATGTGTCGAAGCAATAGAGTTCTAATACATCATTCATCACGAACTCGCATCACATTTCAATGTGTAATGTAAGATGTAATATTCAATGCAGCGCGTTACGTTTAACTTTTCAATACTTCTAGCGAATTTGAACCCTACACTCCCTTGCAGGGGAATAGCGTTTTTAGATATCTACTTGTCCAAGCAATAAAGTTCTATTACTTTATTCAGATCGATGTCGCATCTCATTTCAATGCCGCGTGTTGAGATTTAATATTCAATGAAACGCGTTACGTTTATCTGCTTCTACACGTCAACAGTATAAAAGTCCTACAATATCTTGCCAGGAGGTAGCGTTTCTAGATGTGCACGTATTAAAGCAATAGATTTCTAATGCTATATAAAACGCGATATCGCATTTGATATCAACAGTTCGAAGTATGTAAGTAGATAAAAATACTCTACACATCTCGTTATGCTTGTCTGCATATACACGCCAAAAGACTGTGATTTCTACACTTCCTTGCGAGGGAATTGCGTTCTTAGATGTCTACTTTTCGAAGCAATAGAGTTCTATTGCTTCATTCAACACGATGTCGCAAGTCATTTCAATGATTCATGGTAAATTGCAATGTTCTATGCAATATGTTACATTTGTCTGCATCTAGACCTTAGAAGGATGTGAATCCTATACTTACATGCAACAGAATATCGTTTCCAGATCTCTACGTGTCCAAGCAAGACATTTCTAATACTTCATGCAGCGCAATGACGCATCTCATTTACACGTTTCAAAGCAAAGAATCTGTAATCATATATCCATAACATTATGCTTAACTGTTAGAGGTCTTCAATAGAATGTGAACTATATAATTCCATACAACGGCATGGCGCTCCGTAGTTTCTGTCTGTTAAAGCAATCGAGCTAGAATTCTCCATGCAATGCGCTGGCGCATCCCATTTCATCGTTTTAAAGTAAGAATGCTGTAATCTCTTATGCATAGCTCTATGCTTATCTGCTTTAAAACTTCATAAGAATGTAAATTCTACAGCTCCATGCAACAGGATTGCCCTTCGTAGTGTCTACATGTCGAGACAATAGAGTACTAATGCATCATACCATGCCATGACTCATCTCATTTCAACGTTTCGAATTAAGTAAGCTTTAATCTTCTATGAAAAGCATTATAATTATCTGCTTCTACTCTACAAAAGAATGAGAATTCTATAGACCCAAGCAACAGGAGGGCAGGCCCTCCACCATCCTACTGCTTGCCCTGATGCGGGCAAAGGATTCCCAGGGCCACTCAAACCGCGACCAACATCTATCTTATACTCTAACCGATTCATCGTTATGCGTTTTCCATTAAGCATGCCGGGATCAGTGATATTGATTCGCTCAATCTAAATTATTATTTTCTCTTTAAGTTTCTCGATTTTTTTTAGTTTCTCTCACGATATCGTCTATTTCGTTGTACCTTACCCTTGCAGTATAATATATAATCTGTTGTTTGATATTTCTAGGATTTCCTCTTAATAAATGCAATGCTTCCACATATTTTCTTTCTCTTTCTCTTTAGTTACATTGTTGTTATTTTATGCTTTTCACCCTCCACATTCCCTCTCTACACCATCTCGGAACAGGCGTTATACGATTACTGCAGGATGACGCCCCGGTCTCGTTATACCGAGATCGAGTGTTCTCTCTTGCATCCGTTGATTTATATATGTTATATGTTGGAGAATATTTCCTCTTATCCTTTGTATTTTTCGAATGAAATTACATTGACAGAAGTACGAGTTAGTTCTGCACGCCTATTTGAAACAACATTAAATCACCTTGTTAAACAATAATATATTAAATGTGACTTGGACTTTTAAATTTGAATTTATAAACATTTAACAGGTAAATATGTTTTTCTTACTATTCATATCGTTATACATTCAGTGATTTATTGTGTGCTGTGATTTGATATATTAACTGCTTGATTATATTTTACAATAAACTTTCCGTACCAAACATTGTTTTTACTCCTGATGGGAGTGGATAGTTCTTCATTTTATATTCTTATATCGGACTGATGATAAAAGTATATGATATCTTTTTTATGCAGTCATGTATAATTATGTACATACAAATTCGCGATTAAGTAGCTATGTGTTTAAATTAAATTCCGAATAATGCACTAAAAAGCATCCCAGATAACAAACGGCAAGATGGTAGCGACACCATGCCGGCACTATATTGCCACTTCCGAGGAGTGTCAACTGATTCGTAGTCATCTGTGACCGGATTCGTTAACTAAAATGCCAGAACGTGTTACCAGCACGTTCTAGACAAGCGAATCGCGCAGTACCAGCACCACGGTGACACATGTATCATCGCTCCATTCATGAATCTCCTCAGCAATTACGCAGGATCACATTTGGCAATGGGGAACCTGTGCTTTCATACAAATTAGAACCGTTACATGTCAGTAGATGTTCAGCATATGAGTATTGATAGATATTTTGATGGTCGTTTTCCTATATTTATAGTTATTGAGCGAGTCGTATATGTTTCTTTCAATCCATCATAGACTAAAAATATTATTTATAAAAAAATATTACTTATAAAACAAAAATTCATGCTGTTGCGTCCCTAACTTCGCCTTGTGTAATTTTTGAAGTAACATGCTCTCATCGTATTTAATGTAACCCCCAATTGCATGAATTTTTAACAATAAATTGAAGAAAATATATATAAAATAAGTGTATATATTTTTATGACAAAGTAATTATCGACTTTATGGAAAAAATCGCCCTATCGAGCTAGTTTATAGAAAATAATAAAATCGAGTTCTTATATCTTTGTTTTGTGCCGGTGTATCTATTTTGGAATCAAAATAAATAAATTGCGCAGTTTAGTCATTTTTCATATTTGCTTATAATTTTTATGGAAACAGCTTCCCCATTAGTAAATGTCAGCCTATGCCACAACCACGCGTGTAACTATGGTGAGCTGATAGTGTCATTGTCACGGTCGTGTAGCCCGTGTGCTGTACCTCGGTGCTTTAATGTGCCGTGATACGAATGCCGCCCCAGCACTAACAGTATGCCATTTCGAAAGCTGAGTAGGAGCACTTTGTTAGCACAGTTCTGTCACGAAATTCGTTCCATCCATTGTCATTGGCGTGCCAATCGCTGGCTGTTTGGGATATTGTAGTGCATGAGGCAGACTTGTTCCTTATCATCGTCAAGGAGATGGATTTTCACTCCCCCCTTTTTGAATTTTTTAAATTATTGTTTGGAATTTTTGCCGTTTCTGTAACTCTATGACCGCATTGTGGATTCAACTTATGTACGATCTTTTTGGTCTTCATCTTTTGTTACATGTAATATTATATATGTGATGCACGTTTGTTATGTAATGCTCCGATTTGTAAGCCTCAGATACTTTTATTCTTTGGTAAAGCAACTTATTCGATTAATATATATTTATTAGACATAGATATAAACAATTAGAAAAATGTTATTAAAACGCTATTAAATATGTTGTTGCAATCATATATTTAAGGTCTGAAGATGTAGATGCAATTAATGCCCGATATTTTACGTGATCCAATCGACGTATCGAGTGAGGCTATGAAATATAAAAATCTTTTACTATTCTTCGACCCCTTTACATGTTAAATGAATGATTAGTTCTGCAAGACAAGAAGCCTGAATTAGTGAGATATCTAGGAACATAAGTAATTTGTAAGTAACACATCTTTTCTCTTCGAAATATTTGCCTTTGCATAGAATAGAACGTATAGATATAATTGCCTGTTTTGTACCCATTTCGGTCCAATTCTATTATAGCCTTTGAGCAGAAGTAATATTGATTATAGTTGATTTTTGCAATAGTTCCTTGATTAACAGATTTTATTAACCTAGAATCATCATTTGACGGATGTATCAATCTACTTTGTAGCTCCATCAGTTTCTTTTTCTGCTCGCTACTTTCCATTTTCAGTTCCGTATACTTATTCTTTATCATCATCATATATGTTGCGTAAAATTACAATAACTTTTTGTCCTCAAATTTTGCGGATATTTCAATTAAATTTCCTTTGATTAAATAAACGGAAATTAAAAAACAGTGGCACGTACCATTTCTTGGAAACGTTGTATCGTAATTTGCATCTGACTGTTTTGAAAGGCACGCACTTTACTTAACGTTTGCAATGATTCGGTTAGCGAAGTAAAGAAATATTCTACTTTCGAAATTGTTGGCTCTTGTAATTCTAAGGCAAATATATTCATCTGTCGACATCGTGAACATTGTTTTTTGGCAAAATTTCAGAAAAACAAATATATTATACGTAAAATAATAAACATCATAATATTAAATTTAACTCTGTTCATCGTTGCCTTGTTGGACACATCCATAACAATATACAGGGTGGGGCAGTAATAATTAACACCTCAGATATCCACGAAACTATAAGTTTCATAGAAGTTTTTGCTAATATAAAATTGCATAGTACAAAGGGCCCATCCGTTGATGAAAATAGTTTTTTTGTAAGTGGAGTTATGTTGGACATATGAAGGTTACCTTCATTTTTTAAAATGAATTGGTATATCCATTCTTCCGTAATACGATAGAGCATTTTAAAGCAAGTTTAACGATCTGTAACATGAAGGCATTGAAGGTTACAAAAAGTAAAGAAAGGCGATAGTACTCACGGTTTTGATAGGAAGTGAAACATACGTATTGTAAACAGTGGTGGAAGGCGTAACATTTACCGTTTACTTCACTGTGAATAAACACTTTTCGAAAGGCATTTCAATAGTTTGCAGCATAAATTAAACATGATAAGATTAGTATTGAAAAATTGGTTCGAATACGTTTGGTTAGGCTGTTCTTTGTGTCGTTCATTTTATAAGTACTGAGCTGCGGATTCCCGAGGACAGTGCACAAAATTGTTGAACTATCGAAGATTATCATTGTGAATTTGAATCAAAAGGTAATTAAATTCCATTAGATTGTAAACAGATCTCAATGTTTCATTTTAGATAGTAAGATTAAATACTCTTGACAAAACTCCAAGAATGGATACATACCTTTCTGTTATTATTATTTCATAAAGAATTATAATTGCAATTATATAGTTCATTACGATAAAAAATATTTCTCAGAAAATTCTAAATATTAAATTAAAGAATCAAGTAAAACATTTTTAATAATTACGAATATGAAAAATACTTGAACATTCCAGAATTCATCTATAAGAGGTAAAATGTTTTGAAAGCTTTAATTACAGTCTTTAATGCAAGCAGTTGGGCAGTATTTCAATTTTTAAGAAAATTGATGAAAGTCAACTATTTTGAAGTGGTCAGAATCTTTGTCGTTTGAGCAATAAATGAATAACAAATAACTGCATAAATTCCAGGTTTTAAAACTTATGGATTATATCCTATGCAGACTCGTTTATGAGCTAGTTACTAAATAATAATCCACACTAAGTAATCATTTTAAAACTTAAACGATTCCATCTCGCGAACTTTCAAAGATATCAGAAGTGTGAAAAGTATGTGGTTTATCAAAAACTCTTCTAAGAGAACGGACGAAGCCAATAGAAATCTTTGTTGGAGTAAGCAAGTTCTAAAGTTCTAAGCAACGCGATGGCCCTTATCTGCCTATGTTTCATAGCAAGTAAGTTCTGAATTTCTATGAAATCCGATGGAATTCCTCACTACTAACGTTTCAAAGTAAGTTCTCAAATTCTCAGTTCTACGTTTAAAACTATGTGTGTTCTATATATCTATGTAAAGTGATGGTTCCTATTAGTTGTGACGGTAACCTCTATATAGTAAGTCAGGGAAGCTCGAAGGGGTTAATTATCTAAATGCTTTAAGGTGTAAAACGTACTTTAATCTAAAGCGATCTATCGTTCCAAGGTATCCGCTCACGTACAACTTTTCTTGGGCGCCAGCTGCTCAGAAAGTAGCAAAGGGATAGACTACACGACCCCGGGAACCCTGGGGCGGAACAACTCTTGAAACTTCGAAATGCTCCTCCTCTCGACTATGACTAGCCAAGCACACACACTCAGATCGCGAGATACTGAAGTCACGGCATGTTTATTTATGGTATTGACGTGGGTTTAACTAACAAGGGTTACGGGAAACTACGCAACACGCCGCGAATTACCGGGTATCATAACTCGCTTCACGATATAAGAGACAATATACAATATGCGACACAAGAAATGGGACGCTTTAGCGAATAAGCTCTCACGTTCCCTTCTTCAGGTTCCTTGAATTCGCTGATGGTCCTCGGGTCTCCTGGATCCTCCTCGGGGCTCCTTGGTGGAGTGGGCTGTAGGCTTCGGTATTGTTCGGGTCCATCGATCAGTGGACTTCGGCGATTTCCTCTTCTCGCCTTCTTGGGTGTCCCTGAGGGGATACTCCTGATCATTTAAATTGCGTAGCGCCTCGCGCGCCGCGCTCCCATGGCCCACCTGCAGGGCCGCTGGACTTTTGACTTCCCTTTAGGGGGTTAAGGATGGTTGAGGACCTTTTCACATCCCAGAGCATTATAAAGCACAGAAGCAGATAAACATAATGCGATGCATAGAGCTTTACAACCTTCTAACTTACTTTGAACTGTTTATATGAAATGCGGCTTATATGATATTGCGGTGCATGAAGCATGACAAATTAAATGCTTCGGCACCTGGACACCTAGAAACGCTATCCCCGGGCAAGAAATTACAGGGTTTACACTCAATTCATGTGCAGAAGCAGATAAACTTAATGCGATGCCATGAATATTACATCTCATCATGAAATATAGAAGTAAGATGCGCAGCCGCGTTTTACGAAGCATTAGAACTCTATTGCTTCCAAACCTTCAGATATAGAAACGATATTCCGTAGCAAGGAAGTGATGCATTTACATTCATTTGAAGTGTAGAGGAGAGATATACATTACGCGATGCATTGAAATTACATCTTATCATGTGACATAGTACTGATGTGCGATATGGCGTTTTATAAAGAGATAGAAATCTATTGCTTCGATGCGTAGACATCTAGAAACGCTATTCCGTCGCAAGGAAGTGTGGCATTTACATTCTTTTGAAGTCTAGACAAGGTATACATAACACTTCGTAATGAATATTATATCTTACCAGCAAACATAGAAAAGAGCTGCGATATCGTGTTTTAAGAAGCATTACAACTCTATTGCTTCGATACATCTGGAAACGCTATTTCCTAGCCAAGAAGAGTGACATTTACATTATTTTGAAGTGTAGACGAGGTATTCATTACAATTCGCAATGAATGTTATATCTTATAATGAAACATAGGAATGGGGTGCGACATCGCGATTTAAGAAGCATTAGAACTCTATTGCTTCGATACATAGATATCTGGAAACGTTATTTCTTAGCAAGGAAGTGTGGCATTTACATTCTTTTGAAGTGTAGACGAGGTACACCTAACACTTCGCAATGAATATTATATCTTGTCATGAAACGTAGGAATGGGATGCGATATCGTGTCCTAAAAAGCATTAGAACTCTATTGCTTCGATACGCAGACATCTGGAAACGCTATTTCCTAGCAAAGAAGTGTGACATTTACATTCCTTTGAAATGTAGACGAGGTATACATAACACTTCGTAATGAATATTACATCTTACCATCAAACATAGAACAGAGATGCTATATCGCGTTTTAAGAAGCATTACAACTCTATTGCTTCGATACTTAGACACCTGGAAACGCTATTTCCTAGCAAGGAATTATGGCATTTACATTCTTTTGAAGTGTAGACGAGGTATGCATAACACTTCGCAATGAATATTACATATTATCATGAAACATAGAAATGAGATGCGATATCGCATTTTCAGTAGCCTTAGTACTCCATTGCTTCGTTACGTAGACATCTGGAAACGCTATTTCCTAGCAAGAAAGTGTCGCATTTACATTCTTTTGAATTGAATACGAGGTACACATGACACTTCGCAAAGAATATTATATCCAATCATGAAACATAGATATGAGATGCGATGTCCCGCTTTAAGAAGCATTAGAACCCTATTGCTACGATACGTAGACATCTGCCAACGTTACTTCCTAGCAAGGAAGTGTCGCATTTACATTCTTTTGAAGTGAATACGAGGTATACATGACACTTCGCAATGAATATTATGTCTTTTCATGAAACATAGAAATGAGATGCAATATCGCGTTTTATGAAGCATTAGAATTCTATTGCTACGATACGTAGACATCTGCAAACGCTATTTCCTAGCAAGGAATTGTCTCATTTACAATCTTTTGAAGTGAATAGGAGGAAGACATAACGCTCCACAATGAATAATATACCTTATCATGAAACATAGAAAGGAGATGCGATATCGCGTTTTGAGAAGCATTAGATCTCTATTGCTACGATACGTAGACATCTGCAAGAGTTGCTTGCTAGCAAGGAATTGTCGCATTTACGTTCTTCTGAAGTGAATACAAGAAATACATAACACTTCGCAGTGAATATTATATCTTATCATGAGACATAGAAATGGGATGCGATATCTCGTTTTAAGAAATATTAGAACCATATTGCTTCGATACGTAGCTATCAGCAAACGCTATTTCCCAGGAAGGAAGTGTCACATTTACATCCATGTAAAGTGTATGCGAGGTATACATAACACTCCACAATGAATATTATATCTTATCATGAAACATAGAAATGAGATGCGATTTCGCGTTTTAAGAGGCATTAGAACTCTACTGCTTCGATTCGGAGACATCTGCAAACAATATTTCCTAGCAAGGAAGTGTCGCATTAACGTTCTTTTGAAGTGAATGCGAGGTATACATAACAATCCACAACGAATATTATATCTCATCACGAAACATAGAAATGAAATGCGACTTCTGGTTTTAAGAAGCATTAGAACTCTATTGCTACGATACGTAGACATCTGCAAACAATATTTCCTAGCATCGAAGTGTCGCAATTTCATTCTATTGAAGTGAATACAAGGTATACTAGACACTTCGCAATGGATATTATACCTTATCATGAAACATAGTAATGAGATGCGATATCGCGTTTTAAGAAGCATTAGAAGTTTATTGCATCGATACGTAGACATCTGCAAACGCTATTTCCTAGGAGGGAAGTTTCGCATTTACATTCATATGAAGTGAACACGAGCAATACATAAGACTTCGCAATGAATATTATATGTCATCATGAAGCATAGAAATGAGATGCGATATCGCGTTTTAAGAAGCATAAAACTGTATTACTACGATACGTAGCCATATGCAATCGCTATTTCCTAGCAAGGAAGTGTCGCATTTACATTCTTTTGAGGTGAGTACGAGGTGTCACGTCCGGCGAAACTATTTTCCGTTGCTCCATAGGCTTTACAACACCAGCCTATTTTTCGGTAATTCGGTCCGCGGGATCGCGTTAAGACCGGGTCCGACAATTTCGGCTGACGCGACACTAGCGAAAACACTCGCGATGGTAAGGGAATGACCTTTCGATGACTTCTATCTCGATTTGTACGTAGAAACGGCGTCGAGGATCGTTCGCTGGGATCGTAGCGGAGTTCGGTCGGTTGGCTGCTACGGAAATCCGGATCAGTCGCCAGCGAAGAGGAGGGCGGCGGTCGGAATTCAGCGATGATGCAGAGGAACCAGCGGTGATAGTAGCAGCTTCGGCTGCGAATGTGGCAGAATCGGCGTGATGCGTCGTGGTGTCTGGATCGGAAGCGTCGACGGTCGCTTGGGAAAGCGGCGGCTGGGCTGGTGCGAAGGCAGGTCGCTGGTATACGAGGACTCTCGGAATGTCCTCCAAATATTCACGCACAAGTGATCGTAAGAAATTCTTCCTACCCGCACGTCGCGTTCTTCACAAACCGGAAGCACGATTCATTCATCAGATTTTCCTGTACTTTCGACTAAGATCTGAAGGATAAGCGGCGATCCGCTCTATCTCAACGTCACAAAGCCGTTTTCTATACTCCTTCAAGGTGATGAAGAGCAACTCCAGTTGTATGGAAGAACCCGTGGAAGAATTCGTAGTTAAATGTAATGGTAAAAGTAGAACTAGTATTATAAACACTTGATAAAATTAATGGATGTGGAAATAGTAGACTTGGTAAAAGAAATTGTACTTGGATATAGTAAAAGTAAAAATAAAATATATTCTAGGTGTAAAATATACATGAACTGGAATTATTCTAAGACTAAGACTAAGTTAAAATGGAAATAGAAACACGATGTCTGGACCCCACATTGAGGTGGCTAACGATCTAGAACTAGAGGTTTCGACTCCTCGGTAGGAGATCTCAAGTCAGAGTGTGTGCTCTGGAGAAGCGTCTCGGTCCTCCTCGGTTTGCGAGGCGCTACGGTCGCGGACGCTCGTGGTAGGGAGATCGCGGTACCGCGAGTGGGGAACTCGAGTCTCGTGGCGGTGAGCGCGCGGTCCAGCGAGTGGGGACTCGCGGCTCGTGGTGGGGCTAGCGGCGCATGCCGCTGGCCGGACGCATCTTACGCGTTTCACTTATGAGCAAATACAATATGGACTTAGAATTATGTGTGTGTTGTTTGTGTCTTACATTCGTGTCGTGTGTAACTTAGATCTAGGGTTTCTTATATATGCGTCATGATATGGTATGTATGTGCTAGCTTAGAAGTAATATATAGGTTCTAGCAGATTCTGTTCCCGGAACTGGAAAAGTCACCATTCAGGTGATGGGCTGCGGCTACGTCTTCCTGCAGGACGGAATCCTCGGTGCGAGTGAGATGGGGCTGCCCGTGCTTGGTGCGGGCGAGACAGGTATACTCGGTGGTGCGAATGAGACACTGCCCGTTACGAGCGAGACAGGTATACTCGGCGGTGCGAGTGAGGCAGCGGAACTCGGTAGGAGTAAGCGCGTGCAGGTATGCGAGCGCGAACACTTCCAGTTGCTGGATCTGCAGGCGAGTTTGACTGGTTGCATGCGTCCAGGGGTTGATGCTGGGGGGTGCGAGGAGGTTGATGGGTGGCAGGCGGTACGCCTGACGTCACAAAATGCGATATTTCCTTTCTATGAAATTACGTTCCCAGATATCTCTGTATCGAAGCTACAGAGACCTAATGCCCCTTAAAACGCGATATCGCATCTCATTTCTATGTTCCGTGATAAGATATAATAATCATTGCTGAGTATTATCTATACCTCGCCTTCACATCAAATGAATGTAAATGCGACATTTCCTTCCTAGGAAATAGCGTCTGCAGATGTCTATGTATCGTAGCAATAGAGTTCTAAAGCTCCTTAAAACGCAATTTCGCATCTCATTTCTATGATTCGTGATAAGATATAATATTCATTGCGAAGTGTCATGCTTACCTCGTACTCACTTCAAAATAATGTAAATGCGTCACTTGCTTGCTAGGAAATAGCGTTTGCAGATGTCTTCGTATCGAAGCAATAGTGTTCTAATGCTTCATAAATCGTCATATCGCATCTCATATATATGTTTCATGATAAGACATAATATTCATTGCGAAGTGTCATGTATACCTCGCATTCCTTTCAAAAGAATGTAAATGCGACACTTCCTTGCTAGGAAGTAGCGTTTGCAGATGTCTGCGTGTCGAAGCAATAGGGATCTAATGCTTCTTAAATCGCCATATCGCTTCACATTTCTATGTTTCATGATAATATATAATATTCACAGCGAAGTGTCATGTATACCTCGCATACACTTCAAATGAATGTAAATGCGACACCTCCTTGCTAGGAAATAGCGTTTGCAGGTGTCTACGTATCGTAGCAATAGATTTCTAATGCTTCCTAAAACGCGATATCGCATCTCATTCCTATGTTTCGTGACAAGATATAATATTCATTGCGAAATGTCACTTATACCTCCCATACACTTCAAATGAATGTAATTGCGACACTTCCTTCCTAGGAAATAGCGTTTGCAGGTGTCTATGTATCATGGCAATAGAGCTCTAACGCTTCTTCAAACGCGAGATCGCAACTCATTTCTATGTTTCATGATATGATATAACATCCATTGCGAAGAGTCATGTATGCCTCGTATTCACTTCAAAAGAATGTAAATGCGACACTTCCTTGTTAGGAAATAGCGTCTGCAGATGTCTGCGTATTGTGGCAATAGGTTTCTAATGCTTCTTAAGAAGCGATATCGCTTCTTATTTCTATGTTTCATGAATACATATAATATTCAATGCGAGGTGTCATGTATACCTCGTATTCACTTCTAAAGAATGTAATTGCGACACTTTCTCGCAAGGAAGTAGCGTTTGCAGATGTCCACGAATCGTAGCAATAGAATTCTAATGCCTCCTAAAGCGCGAAATCGTTCCTCATTTCTTTGCTTCATGATAAGATATAATATTCATTGTTGAGTGTTATGTATACCTAGTATTCACTTCAAAGGAATGTAAATGCGACACTTCCTAGCTAGGAAATAGCGTTTGCAGATGTCTACATATCGAAGCAACAGAATTCTAATGCTTCTTAAATCGTCATATCGCATCTCATTTCTATGTTTCATGATAAGATATAATAGTCATTGCGAAGTGTCATGTATACCTTGTATTCGTTTCAAAAGAATGTAAACGCGACACTTTCTTGCTAGGATGTAGCGGTTGCAGATGTCTACGTATCGTAGCATTAGAGTTATAATGCTTCTTAAATCGCGACATCGCATCTCATTCCTATGTTTCGTGACAAGATATAATATTCATTGCGAAATGTGACATACACCTCGCATACACTTCAAATAAATGTAGTTGCGACACTTCCTTGCTAGGAAATAGCGTTTGCAGGTGTCTACGTATCGAAGCAATAGTGTTCTGGTGCTCCTTAAATCGCGATATCGCATCTCATATCTACGTTTCATGATAAGACACAATATTCATTGCGAAGTATCATGTATACCTCGTATTCCTTTCAAAAGTATGTAAATGCGACACTTCCTTGCTAGCAAGTGGCGTTTGCAGATGTCTACGTATTGAAGCAATAGGGATCTAATGCTTCTTAAATCGCCATATCGCTTCTCATTTCTATGTTTCGTGATAATATATAATATTCACTGCGAAGTGTCATGTATACATCACATACACTTCAAATGAATGTAAATGCGACACTTCCTTGCTAACAAATATCGTTTGCAGATGTCTACGTATCGAAGCAATAGTGTTCTAATGCTTCATAAATCGCGATACCGCATCTCATTTCTATGCCTCTTGTTATGATATAATATTCATTGCGAAGTGTCATGTATACCTCGTACTCACTTCAAAAGAATGTAAATGCGACACTTCCTTGCTGGGATGTAGCGTTTGCAGATGTCCACGTATCGAAGCAACAGAATTCTAATGCTTCTTAAATAGCGATATCGCATCTCATTCCTATGTTTCGTGACAAGATATAATATTCATTGCGAAATGTCACTTATACCTCGCATACACTTCAAATGTATGTAATTGCGACACTTGCTTCCTAGGAAGTAGCGTTTGCAGATGTCTACGTATCATAGCAATAGAGTTCTAACGCTTGTTAAATCGCGATATCGCATCTCATTTCTATGTTTCATGATAAGATATAATATTCATTGTGCGATGTTATGTATTCCTCGTATTCACTTCAAAAGAATGTAAATGCGACACTTCCTTGCTTGGAAAAAGCGTTTGCAGATGTCTACGTATCGAAGCAATAGTTTTCTAATGCTTCTTAAATCGCCATATCGCATCCCATTTCTATGTTTCATGATAAGATATAATATTCATTGTGCAGTGTTATGTATATCTCGTCTACACTTCAAATGAATGTAAATGCGACACTTCCTTGCAAGGAAATAGCGTTTGCAGATGTCTGCGTATCGAAGCAATAGAGTTCTAATGATTCTTAAATCGTCATATCGCATCTCATTTCTATGTTTCATGATAAGATATAATATTCATTGCGAAGTGTCATGTATACCTCGTATTCCTTTCAAAAGAATGTAAATGCGCCACTTCCTTGCTAGGAAGTAGCGTCTGCAGATGTCTACGTATCGAAGCAATAGAATTCTAATGCCTCTTAATTCGCCATATCGCATCTCATTTCTATGTTTCATGATAAGATATAATATTCATTACGAAGTGCGATGTATACCTCGTATACACTTCAATTGAATGTACATGCGACAATTCCTTCCTAGGAAATAGCGTTTGCAGATGTCTACGTATCGAAGCAATAAATTTCTAAAGCTTGCTAATTCGGGATATCGCATCTCATATATATGTTTCATGATAAGATATAATATTCATTGTGCAGTGTTATGTATACCTCGTATTTACCTCAATAGAATGTAATTGCGACACTTCCTTGCTAGGAGGTAGCGTTTGCAGATGTCTACGTATCGAAGCAATAGAATTCTAATGCTTCTTAAATCGCCATATCGCATCTCATTTCTATGTTTCCTGATAAGATATAATATTCATTGCGAAGTGCCATGTATACCTCGCACACACTTCAATTGAATGTACATGCGACACTTCCTTGCTAGGAAATAGCGTTTGCAGATGTCTACGTATCGAAGCAATAGACATCCAATGCTTCATAAACCGTCATATCGCATCTCATGTCTATGTTTCATGATAAGATATAATATTCATTGTGCAGTGTTATGTATACCTCGTATTCACCTCAAAAGAATGTAAATGCGACACTTCCTTGCTAGGAAATAGCGTTTGCAGATGTCTACGTATCGAAGCAATGGAGTTCTAATGCTTCTTAAATCGCCTTATTGCATCTCATCTCTATGTTTCATGATAAGATATATTATTCATTGTGGAGTGTTATGTATACCTCGTATTCACTTCAAAAGGATGTAAACGCGACACTTCCTTGCCAGGAAATAGCGTTTGCAGATGTAGCATTAGAGTTCTAATGCTTCTCAAAACGCGATATCGTTACTCGTTACTATGTTTCATGATAATATATAATATTCATTGCGAAGTGTCATGTATACCTCGTATTCCATTCAAAAGAATGTAAATGCGACAGTTCCTTGCAAGGAAGTAGCGTTTTCAGATGTCCACGTATCGAAGCAATAGGGATCTAATGCTTCTTAAATCGCCACATCGCTTCTCATTCCTATGTTTCATGATAATATATAATATCCACTGCGAAGTGTCATGTATACATCATATGCACTTCAAATGAATGTAAATGCGACACTTCCTTGCTAGGAAATATCGTTTGCAGATGTCTACGTGTCGAAGCAATAGTGTTCTAATGCTTCATAAATCGCGATACCGCATCACATTTCTATGCTTCATGTTATGATATAATATACATTGCGAAGTGTCATGTATACCTCGTACTCACTTCAAGAGAATGTAAATGCGACACTTCCTTGCTGGGATGTAGCGTTTGCAGATGTCCACGTATCGAAGCAATAGAATTCTAATGCTTCTTAAATAGCGATATCGCATCTCATTCCTATGTTTCGTGACAAGATATAATATTCATTACAAAATGTCACTTGTACCTCGCATACACTTCAAATGTATGTAATTGCGACATTTCCTTCCTAGGAAATAGCGTTTGCAGGTGTCTATGTATCATGGCAATAGAGCTCTAACGCTTCTTCAAACGCGAGATCGCAACTCATTTCTATGTTTCATGATATGATATAACATACATTGCGAAGTGTCATGTATGCCTCGTATTCACTTCAAAAGAATGTAAATGCGACACTTCCTTGTTAGGAAATAGCGTTTGTAGATGTCTTCGTATCGAAGCAATAGTGTTCTAATGCTTCTTAAATAGCGATATCGCATATCATTTCTATGTTTTATGATAAGATATAATATTCATTGTGCAGTGTTATGTATATCTCGTATATACTTCAAGTGAATGTAAATGCGACACTTCCTTGCTAGGAAATAGCGTTTGCAGATGTCTACGTATCGAAGCAATAGAGTTCTAATGCTTCTTAGATGGCCATATCGCACCTCATTTCTATGTTTCATGACAAGATATAATATTCATTTTGCATTGTTATGTACACCTTGCATACACTTCAAATGAATGGAAATGCGACACTTCCTTGCTAGGAAATAGCGTTGGCAGATGTCTACGTATCGAAGCAATAGAGTTCTAATGCTTCTCAAAACGCGATATCGCATCTCATTCCTAAGTTTCATGATAAGATATAATATTCAATGTGCAGTGTTATGTATACCTCGTATTCACTCCAAAAGAATGTAAATGCTACAATTCCTTGCTAGGAAATAGCGTTTGCATATGTCTACGTATGGAAGCAATAGGTCTCTAAAGCTTGCTAATTCGCGATACCGCATCTCATTTCTATGTTTCAGGATAATATATAATATTCATTGCGAAATGTCATGTATACCTCGCATACACTTAAAATGAATGTAAATGCGACACTTCCTTCGTAGGAAATAGCGTTTGCAGATGTCTACGTATCGAAGCAATAGAATTCTAATGCTTCTTAAATCGTCATATCGAGTCTAATTTTTTATGTTTCATGATAAGATATAATATTCATTGCGAACTATCTTGTATGCCTCGCATGCACTTCAAATGATTGTAAATGCGACACTTCCTTGCTAAGAAATAGCGTTTGCAGATGTCTCCGTATCGAAGAAATAGTGTTCTAATGCTTCTTAAATCGCGATATCGCATCTCATTTCTATGTTTCGTGATAAGATATAATATTCATTGCGAAGTGTCATGTATACCTCGCATGCACTTAAAATGAATGTAAATGCGACACCACCTTGCTTGGAAATAGCATTTGCAGATGTCTACGTATCGAAGCAATAGTGTTCTTATGCTTCCTAAATCGCGATATCGCATCTCAATTCTATGTTTCATGATAAGATATAATATTCATTGTGCAGTGTTATGTATAACTCGTATTCACCTCAAAAGAATGTAAATGCGACACTTCCTTGTTAGGAGGTAGCGCTTGCAGATGTCTACGTATCGAAGCAATAGAGTTCTAATGCATCTTAAATCGCCATATTACATCTCATTTCTATGTTTTATGATAAGATATAGTATTCATTGTGGAGTGTCATGTATACCTCGCATACACTTAAAATGAATGTAAATGCGACAGTTCCTTGCAAGGAAATAGCGTTTGCAGATGTCTACGTATCGAAGCAATAGAGTTCTAATGCTTCTTATACCGTCATATCGCATCACATTTCTATGTTTCATGATAAGATATCATATTCATTATGCAGTGTTACGAATACCTCGTATTCGCCTCAAAAGAATGTAATTGCGACACTTCCTTGCTAGGAAATATCGTTTGCAGATGTCTACGTAACGAAGCAATAGAGTTCTAATGCTTTCTAAATCGTGATATCGCATCTCATTTCTATGTTTCATGATAAGGTATAATATTCATTGTGCAGTGTTGTGTATATCTCGTCTATACTTCAAATGAATGTAAATGCGACACTTCCTTGCTAGGAAATAGCGTTTGCAGATGTCTACCTTTCGTGGCACTAGAGTTCTAATGCTTCTCAAAACGCGATATCGCTTCTCATTTCTATGTTTCATGATAATATATAATATTCATTGCGAAGTGTCATGTATACCTCGCATACACTTAAAATGAATGTAAATGCGATTCTTCCTTGCTAGGAAATATCGCTTGCAGATGTCGACGTATCGAAGCAATAGTGTTCTAATGCTTCTTAAATCGCGATATCGCATCTCATTCCTATGTTTCGTGACAAGATATAATATTCATTGCGAAATGTCACTTATACCTCCCATACACTTCAAATGAATGTAATTGCGACACTTCCTTCCTAGGAAATAGCGTTTGCAGGTGTCTATGTATCATGGCAATAGAGCTCTAACGCTTCTTCAAACGCGAGATCGCAACTCATTTCTATGTTTCATGATATGATATAACATCCATTGCGAAGAGTCATGTATGCCTCGTATTCACTTCAAAAGAATGTAAATGCGACACTTCCTTGTTAGGAAATAGCGTCTGCAGATGTCTGCGTATTGTGGCAATAGGTTTCTAATGCTTCTTAAGAAGCGATATCGCTTCTTATTTCTATGTTTCATGAATACATATAATATTCAATGCGAGGTGTCATGTATACCTCGTATTCACTTCTAAAGAATGTAATTGCGACACTTTCTCGCAAGGAAGTAGCGTTTGCAGATGTCCACTAATCGTAGCAATAGAATTCTAATGCCTCCTAAAGCGCGAAATCGTTCCTCATTTCTTTGCTTCATGATAAGATATAATATTCATTGTTGAGTGTTATGTATACCTAGTATTCACTTCAAAGGAATGTAAATGCGACACTTCCTAGCTAGGAAATAGCGTTTGCAGATGTCTACATATCGAAGCAATAGAGTTCTAATGCTTCTTATACCGTCATATCGCATCACATTTCTATGTTTCATGATAAGATATCATATTCATTATGCAGTGTTACGAATACCTCGTATTCACCTCAAAAGAATGTAATTGCGACACTTCCTTGCTAGGAAATATCGTTTGCAGATGTCTACGTAACGAAGCAATAGAGTTCTAATGCTTTCTAAATCGTGATATCGCATCTCATTTCTATGTTTCATGATAAGGTATAATAATCATTGTGCAGTGTTGTGTATATCTCGCCTATACTTCAAATGAATGTAAATGCGACACTTCCTTGCTAGGAAATAGCGTTTGCAGATGTCTACCTTTCGTGGCACTAGAGTTCTAATGCTTCTCAAAACGCGATATCGCTTCTCATTTCTATGTTTCATGATAATATATAATATTCATTGCGAAGTGTCATGTATACCTCGCATACACTTAAAATGAATGTAAATGCGATACTTCCTTGCTAGGAAATATCGCTTGCAGATGTCGACGTATCGTGGCATTAGATTTCTAATGCTTCTCAAAGCGCGATATCACTACTCATTACTATGTTTCATGATAATATATAATATTCATTGTGCAGTGTTATGTATATCTCGTCTATACTTCAAATGGATGTAAATGCGACACTTCCTTGCTAGGAAATAGCGTTTGCAGATGTCTACGTATCGTGGCATTAGATTTCTAATGCTTCTCAAAACGCGATATCACTACTCATTACTATGTTTCTTGATAATATATAATATTCATTGTGGTGTGTTATGGTTACCTCGTATTCACTTCAAAGGAATGTAAATGCGACACTACCTTGCTAGGAAATAGCGTTTGCAGATTTCTTCGTATCGAAGCAATAGTGTTCTAATGCTTCTTAAATCGCGATTCGCATCTCATTCCTATGTTTCGTGACAAGATATAATATTCATTGCGAAATGTCACTTATACCTCCCATACACTTCAAATGAATGTAATTGCGACACTTCCTTCCTAGGAAATAGCGTTTGCAGGTGTCTATGTATCATGGCAATAGAGCTCTAACGCTTCTTCAAACGCGAGATCGCAACTCATTTCTATGTTTCATGATATGATATAACATCCATTGCGAAGAGTCATGTATGCCTCGTATTCACTTCAAAAGAATGTAAATGCGACACTTCCTTGTTAGGAAATAGCGTCTGCAGATGTCTGCGTATTGTGGCAATAGGTTTCTAATGCTTCTTAAGAAGCGATATCGCTTCTTATTTCTATGTTTCATGAATACATATAATATTCAATGCGAGGTGTCATGTATACCTCGTATTCACTTCTAAAGAATGTAATTGCGACACTTTCTCGCAAGGACGTAGCGTTTGCAGATGTCCACGAATCGTAGCAATAGAATTCTAATGCCTCCTAAAGCGCGAAATCGTTCCTCATTTCTTTGCTTCATGATAAGATATAATATTCATTGTTGAGTGTTATGTATACCTAGTATTCACTTCAAAGGAATGTAAAAGCGACACTTCCTAGCTAGGAAATAGCGTTTGCAGATGTCTACATATCGAAGCAACAGAATTCTAATGCTTCTTAAATCGTCATATCGCATCCCATTTCTATGTTTCATGATAAGATATAATAGTCATTGCGAAGTGTCATGTATACCTTGTATTCGTTTCAAAAGAATGTAAATGCGACACTTTCTTGCTAGGATGTAGCGGTTGCAGATGTCTACGTATCGTAGCATTGGAGTTATAATGCTTCTTAAATCGCGACATCGCATCTCATTCCTATGTTTCGTGACAAGATATAATATTCATTGCGAAATGTGACATGTACCTCGCATACACTTCAAATAAATGTAGTTGCGACACTTCCTTGCTAGGAAATAGCGTTTGCAGGTGTCTACGTATCGAAGCAATAGTGTTCTGGTGCTCCTTAAATCGCGATATCGCATCTCATATCTACGTTTCATGATAAGACACAATATTCATTGCGAAGTATCATGTATACCTCGTATTCCTTTCAAAAGTATGTAAATGCGACACTTCCTTGCTAGGAAGTAGCGTTTGCAGATGTCTACGTATCGAAGCAATAGGGATCTAATGCTTCTTAAATCGCCATATCGCTTCTCATTTCTATGTTTCGTGATAATATATAATATTCACTGCGAAGTGTCATGTATACATCACATACACTTCAAATGAATGTAAATGCGACACTTCCTTGCTAACAAATATCGTTTGCAGATGTCTACGTATCGAAGCAATAGTGTTCTGATGCTTCATAAATCGCGATACCGCATCTCATTTCTATGCCTCATGTTATGATATAATATTCATTGCGAAGTGTCATGTATACCTCGTACTCACTTCAAAAGAATGTAAATGCGACACTTCCTTGCTGGGATGTAGCGTTTGCAGATGTCCACGTATCGAAGCAACAGAATTCTAATGCTTCTTAAATAGCGATATCGCATCTCATTCCTATGTTTCGTGACAAGATATAATATTCATTGCGAAATGTCACTTATACCTCGCATACACTTCAAATGTATGTAATTGCGACACTTGCTTCCTAGGAAGTAGCGTTTGCAGATGTCTACGTATCATAGCAATAGAGTTCTAACGCTTGTTAAATCGCGATATCGCATCTCATTTCTATGTTTCATGATAAGATATAATATTCATTGTGCGATGTTATGTATTCCTCGTATTCACTTCAAAAGAATGTAAATGCGACACTTCCTTGCTTGGAAAAAGCGTTTGCAGATGTCTACGTATCGAAGCAATAGTTTTCTAATGCTTCTTAAATCGCCATATCGCATCCCATTTCTATGTTTCATGATAAGATATAATATTCATTGTGCAGTGTTATGTATATCTCGTCTACACTTCAAATGAATGTAAATGCGACACTTCCTTGCAAGGAAATAGCGTTTGCAGATGTCTGCGTATCGAAGCAATAGAGTTCTAATGATTCTTAAATCGTCATATCGCATCTCATTTCTATGTTTCATGATAAGATATAATATTCATTGCGAAGTGTCATGTATACCTCGTATTCCTTTCAAAAGAATGTAAATGCGCCACTTCCTTGCTAGGAAGTAGCGTCTGCAGATGTCTACGTATCGAAGCAATAGAATTCTAATGCCTCTTAATTCGCCATATCGCATCTCATTTCTATGTTTCATGATAAGATATAATATTCATTACGAAGTGCGATGTATACCTCGTATACACTTCAATTGAATGTACATGCGACAATTCCTTCCTAGGAAATAGCGTTTGCAGATGTCTACGTATCGAAGAAATAAATTTCTAAAGCTTGCTAATTCGGGATATCGCATCTCATATATATGTTTCATGATAAGATATAATATTCATTGTGCAGTGTTATGTATAGCTCGTATTTACCTCAAAAGAATGTAATTGCGACACTTCCTTGCTAGGAGGTAGCGTTTGCAGATGTCTACGTATCGAAGCAATAGAATTCTAATGCTTCTTAAATCGCCATATCGCATCTCATTTCTATGTTTCCTGATAAGATATAATATTCATTGCGAAGTGCCATGTATACCTCGCACACACTTCAATTGAATGTACATGCGACACTTCCTTGCTAGGAAATAGCGTTTGCAGATGTCTACGTATCGAAGCAATAGACATCCAATGCTTCATAAATCGTCATATCGCATCTCATGTCTATGTTTCATGATAAGATATATTATTCATTGTGGAGTGTTATGTATACCTCGTATTCACTTCAAAAGGATGTAAACGCGACACTTCCTTGCCAGGAAATAGCGTTTGCAGATGTAGCATTAGAGTTCTCATGCTTCTCAAAACGCGATATCGTTACTCGATACTATGTTTCATGATAATATATAATATTCATTGCGAAGTGTCATGTATACCTCGTATTCCATTCAAAAGAATGTAAATGCGACAGTTCCTTGCAAGGAAGTAGCGTTTTCAGATGTCCACGTATCGAAGCAATAGGGATCTAATGCTTCTTAAATCGCCACATCGCTTCTCATTTCTATGTTTCATGATAATATATAATATCCACTGCAAAGTGTCATGTATACATCACATACACTTCAAATGAATGTAAATGCGACACTTCCTTGCTAGGAAATATCGTTTGCAGATGTCTACGTGTCGAAGCAATAGTGTTCTAATGCTTCATAAATCGCGATACCGCATCACATTTCTATGCTTCATGTTATGATATAATATACATTGCAAAGTGTCATGTATACCTCGTACTCACTTCAAGAGAATGTAAATGCGACACTTCCTTGCTGGGATGTAGCGTTTGCAGATGTCCACGTATCGAAGCAATAGAATTCTAATGCTTCTTAAATAGCGATATCGCATCTCATTCCTATGTTTCGTGACAAGATATAATATTCATTACAAAATGTCACTTATACCTCGCATACACTTCAAATGTATGTAATTGCGACACTTCCTTCCTAGGAAATAGCGTTTGCAGGTGTCTATGTATCATGGCAATGGAGCTCTAATGCTTCTTCAAACGCGAGATCGCAACACATTTCTATGTTTCATGATATGATATAACATACATTGCGAAGTGTCATGTATGCCTCGTATTCACTTCAAAAGAATGTAAATGCGACACTTCCTTGTTAGGAAATAGCGTTTGTAGATGTCTTCGTATCGAAGCAATAGTGTTCTAATGCTTCTTAAATAGCGATATCGCATATCATTTCTATGTTTTATGATAAGATATAATATACATTGCAAAGTGTCATGTATACCTCGTACTCACTTCAAGAGAATGTAAATGCGACACTTCCTTGCTGGGATGTAGCGTTTGCAGATGTCTACGTATCGAAGCAATAGAGTTCTAATGCTTCTTAAATGGCCATATCGCACCTCATTTCTATGTTTCATGACAAGATATAATATTCATTGTGCATTGTTATGTACACCTTGCATACACTTCAAATGAATGGAAATGCGACACTTCCTTGCTAGGAAATAGCGTTTGCATATGTCTACGTATGGAAGCCATAGGTCTCTAAAGCTTGCTAATTCGCGATACCGCATCTCATTTCTATGTTTCGTGATAAGATATAATATTCATTGCGAAGTGTCATGTATACCTCGCACACACTTCAAATGATTGTAAATGCAACACTTCCTTGCTAAGAAATAGCGTTTGCAGATGTCTCCGTATCGAAGAAATAGTGTTCTAATGCTTCTTAAATCGCGATATCGCATCTCATTTCTATGTTTCGTGATAAGATATAATATTCATTGCGAAGTGTCATGTATACCTCGCATGCACTTAAAATGAATGTAAATGCGACACCACCTTGCTTGGAAATAGCATTTGCAGATGTCTACGTATCGAAGCAATAGTGTTCTTATGCTTCCTAAATCGCGATATCGCATCTCAATTCTATGTTTCATGATAAGATATAATATTCATTGTGCAGTGTTATGTATAACTCGTATTCACCTCAAAAGAATGTAAATGCGACACTTCCTTGTTAGGAGGTAGCGCTTGCAGATGTCTACGTATCGAAGCAATAGAGTTCTAAAGCATCTTAAATCGCCATATTACATCTCATTTCTATGTTTTATGATAAGATATAGTATTCATTGTGGAGTGTCATGTATACCTCGCATACCCTTAAAATGAATGTAAATGCGACAGTTCCTTGCAAGGAAATAGCGTTTGCAGATGTCTACGTATCGAAGCAATAGAGTTCTAATGCTTCTTATACCGTCATATCGCATCACATTTCTATGTTTCATGATAAGGTATCATATTCATTGTGCAGTGTTACGAATACCTCGTATTCACCTCAAAAGAATGTAACTGCGACACTTCCTTGCTAGGAAATAGCGTTTGCAGATGTCTACCTTTCGTGGCACTAGAGTTCTAATGCTTCTCAAAACGCGATATCGCTTCTCATTTCTATGTTTCATGATAATATATAATATTCATTGCGAAGTGTCATGTATACCTCGCATACACTTCAAATGAATGTAAATGCGATTCTTCCTTGCTAGGAAATATCGCTTGCAGATGTCGACGTATCGTGGCATTAGATTTCTAATGCTTCTCAAAACGCGATATCACTACTCATTACTATGTTTCATGATAATATATAATATTCATTGTGCAGTGTTATGTATATCTCGTCTATACTTCAAATGGATGTAAATGCGACACTTCCTTGCTAGGAAATAGCGTTTGCAGATGTCTACGTATCGTGGCATTAGATTTCTAATGCTTCTCAAAACGCGATATCAATACTCATTACTATGTTTCTTGATAATATATAATATTCATTGTGGTGTGTTATGGTTACCTCGTATTCACTTCAAAGGAATGTAAATGCGACACTTCCTTGCTAGGAAATAGCGTTTGCACATGTCTTCGTATCGAAGCAATAGTGTTCTAATGCTTCTTAAATCGCGATATCGCATCTCATTTCTATGTTTCGTGACAAGATGTAATATTCATTGCGAAGTGTCATGTATACCTCGCATACACTTCAAATGAATGTGAATGCGACAGTTCCTTGCTAGGAAATAGTGTTTGCAGATATCTACGTATCGAACCAATGGATTTCTAATGCTTCTTAAATCGCCATATCGCATCTATTTTCTATGTTTCATGATAAGATATAATATTCATTACGAAGTTTCATGTATACCTCGCATACAATTCGAACGAATGTGAATGCGACAGTTCCTTGCTGGGAAATGATGTTTGCAGATGTCTACGTATCGAAGCAGTAGAGTTCTAATGCTTCTTAAATCGTCATAACGCATCTCATTTCTATGTTTCATGATAAGATATAATATTGATTGCGAAGTGTCACGTATACCTAGTATTCCTCTCAAAAGAATGTAAATGCGACACTTCCTTGCTAGGAAGTAGCGTTTGCAGATGTCTACGTATCGAAGCAATAGACATCTAATGCTTCATAAATCGCGATATCGCATCTCATTTCTATGTTTCATGATAAGGTATAATATTCAGAGTGCAGTGTTATGTATACCTCGTATACACTTCAAAAGAATGTAAATGCGACATTTCCTTGCTTGGAAATAGCGTTTGCAGATGTCTACGAATCGAAGCAATAGACATCTAATGCTTCATAAATCGCCATATTGCATCTCATTTCTGTGTTTCACGATAAGATATAATGTTCATTGTGCAGTGCTATGTATACCTCGTATTCACCTCAAAAGAATGTAAATGCGACACTTCCTTGCTGGGAAATAGCGTTTGCAGATATCTTCGTATCGAAGCAATACTGTCCTAAAGCCTCTTAAATCGCTATATCGCACCTCATTTCTATGTTTCATGATAAGATATAATATTCATTGCGAAGTGTTATGTATACCTCGCATACACTTCAAATAAATGTAAATGCGACACTTCCTTGCTGGGAAATAGCGTTTGCAGATGTCTACGTATCGAAGCAATAGGGATCTAATGCTTCTTAAACCGCCATATCGCTTCTCATTTCTATGTTTCATGATAAGATATAATATTCATTGCGAAGTGTTATGTATACCTCGCATACACTTCAAATAAATGTAAATGCGACACTTCCTTGCTGGGAAATAGCGTTTGCAGATGTCTACGTATCGAAGCAATAGGGATCTAATGCTTCTTAAATCGCCATATCGCTTCTCATTTCTATGTTTCATGATAAGATATAATATTCATTGCGAAGTGTTATGTATACCTCGCATAAACTTCAAATGAATGTAAATGCGACACTTCCTTGCTAGGAAGTAGCGTTTCCAGATGTCTACGTATCGCAGCAATAGAGTTCTAATGCTTCTCAAAACGCGATATCGCATCTCATTTCTATGTTTTATGATAAGATATAATATTCATTGTGCTGTGTTATGTATAGCTCGTATCTACTTGAAAAGAATGTAAATGCGACACTTCCTTGCTAGGAACTAGCGTTTGCAGATGTCTACGTACAGAAGCAATAGAGTTCTAATGCTTCTTAAATCGTCATATCGCATTTCATTTCTATGTTTCATGATAAGATATAATATTCATTGCGAAGTGTCATGTATACCTCGTATTCCTTTCAAAAGAATGTAAACGCGACACTTCCTTGCTATTAAGTGGCGTTTGCAGATGTCTACGTATCGAAGCAATAGTGTTCTAATGCTTCTTAAATAGTCATATAGCATCTTATATCTACGTTTCCTGATAAGATAGAATATTCAATGCGAAGTGTCTTGTATACCTCGTATTCCTTTCAAAAGAATGTAAATGCGACACTTCCTTGCTAGGAAGTAGCGTTTGCAGATGTCTACGTATCGAAGCAATTGGGATCAAATGCTTCTTAAATCACCAAATCGCTTCTCATTTCTACGTTTCCTGATAAGATAGAATATTCATTGCGAAGTGTCTTGTATACCTCGTATTCCTTTCAAAAGAATGTAAATGCGACACTTCGTTGCTAGGAAGTAGCGTTTGCAGATGTCTACGTATCGAAGCAATAGTGTTCTAATGCTTCTTCAATCGCCATATCGCATCTCATTTCTATATTTCATGATAAGATGTAATATTCACTGTGCAGTGTTATGTATACCTCGTATTTGTTTCAAAAGAACGTAAATGCGACACTTCCTTGATAGGAAGTAGCGTTTGCAGATGTCTTCGTATCGAAGCAATAGGGTTCTAAAGCTTCTTAAATCGCGATATCGCATCTCATTTCTATGTTTCATGATAAGATATAATATTCATTTTGCAGTGTTATGAATACCTCGTATTCACTTCAAAAGAATGTAAACGCGACACTTCCTTGCTAGGAAATAGCGTTTGCAGATGTCTACGTATCGAAGCAATAGTGTTCTAATGCTTCTTAAATCGTCATATAGCATCTTATATCTACGTTTCCTGATAAGATCGAATATTCATTGCGAAGTGTCATGTATACCTCGCATACACTTCAAATGAATGTGAATGCGACAGTTCCTTGCTAGGAAATAGTGTTTGCACATATCTAGTATCGAAGCAATAGACTTCTAATGCTTCTTAATTCGCCATATCGCATATCATTTCTGTGTTTCATGATAAGATATAATATTCATTGTGCAGTGTTACGTATACCTCGTATTCACCTCAAAGGAATGTAAATGCGACATTCCTTGCTTGGAAATAGCGTTTGCAGATGTCTACGAATCGAAGCAATAGACATCTAATGCTTCATAAATCGCCATATTGCATCTCATTTCTGTGTTTCACGATAAGATATAATGTTCATTGTGCAGTGCTATGTATACCTCGTATTCACCTCAAAAGAATGTAAATGCGACACTTCCTTGCTGGGAAATAGCGTTTGCAGATATCTTCGTATCGAAGCAATACTGTCCTAAAGCCTCTTAAATCGCTATATCGCACCTCATTTCTATGTTTCATGATAAGATATAATATTCATTGCGAAGTGTTATGTATACCTCGCATACACTTCAAATAAATGTAAATGCGACACTTCCTTGCTGGGAAATAGCGTTTGCAGATGTCTCCGTATCGAAGAAATAGTGTTCTAATGCTTCTTAAATCGCGATACCGCATCTCATTTCTATGTTTCGTGATAAGATATAATATTCATTGCGAAGTGTCATGTATACCTCGCACACACTTCAAATGATTGTAAATGCGACACTTCCTTGCTAAGAAATAGCGTTTGCAGATGTCTCCGTATCGAAGAAATAGTGTTCTAATGCTTCTTAAATCGCGATATCGCATCTCATTTCTATGTTTCGTGATAAGATATAATATTCATTGCGAAGTGTCATGTATACCTCGCATGCACTTAAAATGAATGTAAATGCGACACCACCTTGCTTGGAAATAGCATTTGCAGATGTCTACGTATCGAAGCAATAGTGTTCTTATGCTTCCTAAATCGCGATATCGCATCTCAATTCTATGTTTCATGATAAGATATAATATTCATTGTGCAGTGTTATGTATAACTCGTATTCACCTCAAAAGAATGTAAATGCGACACTTCCTTGTTAGGAGGTAGCGCTTGCAGATGTCTACGTATCGAAGCAATAGAGTTCTAATGCATCTTAAATCGCCATATTACATCTCATTTCTATGTTTTATGATAAGATATAGTATTCATTGTGGAGTGTCATGTATACCTCGCATACCCTTAAAATGAATGTAAATGCGACAGTTCCTTGCAAGGAAATAGCGTTTGCAGATGTCTACGTATCGAAGCAATAGAGTTCTAATGCTTCTTATACCGTCATATCGCATCACATTTCTATGTTTCATGATAAGATATCATATTCATTGTGCAGTGTTACGAATACCTCGTATTCACCTCAAAAGAATGTAACTGCGACACTTCCTTGCTAGGAAATAGCGTTTGCAGATGTCTACCTTTCGTGGCACTAGAGTTCTAATGCTTCTCAAAACGCGATATCGCTTCTCATTTCTATGTTTCATGATAATATATAATATTCATTGCGAAGTGTCATGTATACCTCGCATACACTTAAAATGAATGTAAATGCGATTCTTCCTTGCTAGGAAATATCGCTTGCAGATGTCGACGTATCGTGGCATTAGATTTCTAATGCTTCTCAAAACGCGATATCACTACTCATTACTATGTTTCATGATAATATATAATATTCATTGTGCAGTGTTATGTATATCTCGTCTATACTTCAAATGGATGTAAATGCGACACTTCCTTGCTAGGAAATAGCGTTTGCAGATGTCTACGTATCGTGGCATTAGATTTCTAATGCTTCTCAAAACGCGATATCACTACTCATTACTATGTTTCTTGATAATATATAATATTCATTGTGGTGTGTTATGGTTACCTCGTATTCACTTCAAAGGAATGTAAATGCGACACTTCCTTGCTAGGAAATAGCGTTTGCACATGTCTTCGTATCGAAGCAATAGTGTTCTAATGCTTCTTAAATCGCGATATCGCATCTCATTTCTATGTTTCGTGACAAGATGTAATATTCATTGCGAAGTGTCATGTATACCTCGCATACACTTCAAATGAATGTGAATGCGACAGTTCCTTGCTAGGAAATAGTGTTTGCAGATATCTACGTATCGAACCAATGGATTTCTAATGCTTCTTAAATCGCCATATCGCATCTATTTTCTATGCTTCATGATAAGATATAATATTCATTACGAAGTTTCATGTATACCTCGCATACAATTCGAACGAATGTGAATGCGACAGTTCCTTGCTGGGAAATGATGTTTGCAGATGTCTACGTATCGAAGCAATAGAGTTCTAATGCTTCTTAAATCGTCATAACGCATCTCATTTCTATGTTTCATGATAAGATATAATATTGATTGCGAAGTGTCACGTATACCTCGTATTCCTCTCAAAAGAATGTAAATGCGACACTTCCTTGCTAGGAAGTAGCGTTTGCAGATGTCTACGTATCGAAGCAATAGACATCTAATGCTTCATAAATCGCGATATCGCATCTCATTTCTATGTTTCATGATAAGGTATAATATTCAGAGTGCAGTGTTATGTATACCTCGTATACACTTCAAAAGAATGTAAATGCGACATTTCCTTGCTTGGAAATAGCGTTTGCAGATGTCTACGAATCGAAGCAATAGACATCTAATGCTTCATAAATCGCCATATTGCATCTCATTTCTGTGTTTCACGATAAGATATAATGTTCATTGTGCAGTGCTATGTATACCTCGTATTCACCTCAAAAGAATGTAAATGCGACACTTCCTTGCTGGGAAATAGCGTTTGCAGATATCTTCGTATCGAAGCAATACTGTCCTAAAGCCTCTTAAATCGCTATATCGCACCTCATTTCTATGTTTCATGATAAGATATAATATTCATTGCGAAGTGTTATGTATACCTCGCATACACTTCAAATAAATGTAAATGCGACACTTCCTTGCTGGGAAATAGCGTTTGCAGATGTCTACGTATCGAAGCAATAGGGATCTAATGCTTCTTAAATCGCCATATCGCTTCTCATTTCTATGTTTCATGATAAGATATAATATTCATTGCGAAGTGTTATGTATACCTCGCATAAACTTCAAATGAATGTAAATGCGACACTTCCTTGCTAGGAAGTAGCGTTTCCAGATGTCTACGTATCGCAGCAATAGAGTTCTAATGCTTCTCAAAACGCGATATCGCATCTCATTTCTATGTTTTATGATAAGATATAATATTCATTGTGCTGTGTTATGTATAGCTCGTATCTACTTGAAAAGAATGTAAATGCGACACTTCCTTGCTAGGAACTAGCGTTTGCAGATGTCTACGTACAGAAGCAATAGAGTTCTAATGCTTCTTAAATCGTCATATCGCATTTCATTTCTATGTTTCATGATAAGATATAATATTCATTGCGAAGTGTCATGTATACCTCGTATTCCTTTCAAAAGAATGTAAACGCGACACTTCCTTGCTATTAAGTGGCGTTTGCAGATGTTTACGTATCGAAGCAATAGTGTTCTAATGCTTCTTAAATAGTCATATAGCATCTTATATCTACGTTTCCTGATAAGATAGAATATTCAATGCGAAGTGTCTTGTATACCTCGTATTCCTTTCAAAAGAATGTAAATGCGACACTTCCTTGCTAGGAAGTAGCGTTTGCAGATGTCTACGTATCGAAGCAATTGGGATCAAATGCTTCTTAAATCACCAAATCGCTTCTCATTTCTACGTTTCCTGATAAGATAGAATATTCATTGCGAAGTTCCTTGTATACCTCGTATTCCTTTCAAAAGAATGTAAATGCGACACTTCGTTGCTAGGAAGTAGCGTTTGCAGATGTCTACGTATCGAAGCAATAGTGTTCTAATGCTTCTTCAATCGCCATATCGCATCTCATTTCTATGTTTCATGATAAGATATAATATTCACTGTGCAGTGTTATGTATACCTCGTATTTGTTTCAAAAGAACGTAAATGCGACACTTCCTTGATAGGAAGTAGCGTTTGCAGATGTCTTCGTATCGAAGCAATAGGGTTCTAAAGCTTCTTAAATCGCGATATCGCATCTCATTTCTATGTTTCATGATAAGATATAATATTCATTTTGCAGTGTTATGAATACCTCGTATTCACTTCAAAAGAATGTAAACGCGACACTTCCTTGCTAGGAAATAGCGTTTGCAGATGTCTACGTATCGAAGCAATAGTGTTCTAATGCTTCTTAAATCGTCATATAGCATCTTATATCTACGTTTCCTGATAAGATCGAATATTCATTGCGAAGTGTCATGTATACCTCGCATACACTTCAAATGAATGTGAATGCGACAGTTCCTTGCTAGGAAATAGTGTTTGCACATATCTAGTATCGATGCAATAGACTTCTAATGCTTCTTAATTCGCCATATCGCATATCATTTCTGTGTTTCATGATAAGATATAATATTCATTGTGCAGTGTTACGTATACCTCGTATTCACCTCAAAGGAATGTAACTGCGACACTTCCTTGCTAGGAAATAGCGTTTGCAGATATCTACGTATCGAGGCCATAGGGTTCTAAAGCTTCTTTAATCGCGATATCGCATCTCATTTCTATGTATCATGATAAGATATAATATTCATTTTGCAGTGTTATGAATACCTCGTATTCACTTCAAAAGAATGTAAATGCGACACTTCCTTGCTTGGATATAGCGTTTGCAGATGTCTACGTACCGAGGCAATAGTTTTCTAATTATTCTTAAATCGTCATAACGCATCACATTTCTATGTTTCATGATAATATATAATACTCATTGTGAAGTGTCATGTATACCTCGCATACACTTCAATTGAATGTACATGCGACACTTCGTTGCTAGGAAGTAGCGTTTGCAGATGTCTATGTATCGAAGCAATAGGGATCTAATGCTTCTTAAATCGCCATATCGCATCTCATTCCTATGTTTCATGATAATAAATAATATTCACTGCGAAGTGTCATGTATACCTCGCATACACTTCAAATGAATGTAGATGCGACACTTCCTTGATAGGAAGTAGCGTTTGCAGATATCCACGCATCGATGCAATAGAGTTCTAATGCTTCTTAAATCGTCATATCGCATCTCATTTCTATGTTTCATGATAAGATATAATATTCATTGCGAAGTGTCATGTATACCTCGTATTCACTTCAAAAGAATGTAAATGCGACACTTCCTTGCTATGAAATAGCGTTTGCAGATGTCTACGTATCGAAGCAATAGGGATCTAATGCTTCTTAAATCGCCATATCGCTTCTCATTTCTATGTTTCATGACAATATATAATATTCACTGCGAAGTGTCATGTATACCTTGCATACACTTCAAATGAATGGAAATGCGACACTTCCTTGCTAGGAAATAGCGTTTGCATATGTCTACGTATGGAAGCAATAGGTCTCTAAAGCTTGCTAATTCGCGATTCCGCATCTCATTTCTATGTTTCGTGATAAGATATAATATTCATTGCGAAGTGTCATGTATACCTCGCACACACTTCAAATGATTGTAAATGCGACACTTCCTTGCTAAGAAATAGCGTTTGCAGATGTCTCCGTATCGAAGAAATAGTGTTCTAATGCTTCTTAAATCGCGATATCGCATCTCATTTCTATGTTTCGTGATAAGATATAATATTCATTGCGAAGTGTCATGTATACCTCGCATGCACTTAAAATGAATGTAAATGCGACACCACCTTGCTTGGAAATAGCATTTGCAGATGTCTACGTATCGAAGCAATAGTGTTCTTATGCTTCCTAAATCGCGATATCGCATCTCAATTCTATGTTTCATGATAAGATATAATATTCATTGTGCAGTGTTATGTATAACTCGTATTCACCTCAAAAGAATGTAAATGCGACACTTCCTTGTTAGGAGGTAGCGCTTGCAGATGTCTACGTATCGAAGCAATAGAGTTCTAATGCATCTTAAATCGCCATATTACATCTCATTTCTATGTTTTATGATAAGATATAGTATTCATTGTGGAGTGTCATGTATACCTCGCATACCCTTAAAATGAATGTAAATGCGACAGTTCCTTGCAAGGAAATAGCGTTTGCAGATGTCTACGTATCGAAGCAATAGAGTTCTAATGCTTCTTATACCGTCACATCGCATCACATTTCTATGTTTCATGATAAGATATCATATTCATTGTGCAGTGTTACGAATACCTCGTATTCACCTCAAAAGAATGTAACTGCGACACTTCCTTGCTAGGAAATAGCGTTTGCAGATGTCTACCTTTCGTGGCACTAGAGTTCTAATGCTTCTCAAAACGCGATATCGCTTCTCATTTCTATGTTTCATGATAATATATAATATTCATTGCGAAGTGTCATGTATACCTCGCATACACTTAAAATGAATGTAAATGCGATTCTTCCTTGCTAGGAAATATCGCTTGCAGATGTCGACGTATCGTGGCATTAGATTTCTAATGCTTCTCAAAACGCGATATCACTACTCATTACTATGTTTCATGATAATATATAATATTCATTGTGCAGTGTTATGTATATCTCGTCTATACTTCAAATGGATGTAAATGCGACACTTCCTTGCTAGGAAATAGCGTTTGCAGATGTCTACGTATCGTGGCATTAGATTTCTAATGCTTCTCAAAACGCGATATCACTACTCATTACTATGTTTCTTGATAATATATAATATTCATTGTGGTGTGTTATGGTTACCTCGTATTCACTTCAAAGGAATGTAAATGCGACACTTCCTTGCTAGGAAATAGCGTTTGCACATGTCTTCGTATCGAAGCAATAGTGTTCTAATGCTTCTTAAATCGCGATATCGCATCTCATTTCTATGTTTCGTGACAAGATGTAATATTCATTGCGAAGTGTCATGTATACCTCGCATACACTTCAAATGAATGTGAGTGCGACAGTTCCTTGCTAGGAAATAGTGTTTGCAGATATCTACGTATCGAACCAATGGATTTCTAATGCTTCTTAAATCGCCATATCGCATCTATTTTCTATGTTTCATGATAAGATATAATATTCATTACGAAGTTTCATGTATACCTCGCATACAATTCGAACGAATGTGAATGCGACAGTTCCTTGCTGGGAAATGATGTTTGCAGATGTCTACGTATCGAAGCAATAGAGTTCTAATGCTTCTTAAATCGTCATAACGCATCTCATTTCTATGTTTCATGATAAGATATAATATTGATTGCGAAGTGTCACGTATACCTCGTATTCCTCTCAAAAGAATGTAAATGCGACACTTCCTTGCTAGGAAGTAGCGTTTGCAGATGTCTACGTATCGAAGCAATAGACATCTAATGCTTCATAAATCGCGATATCGCATCTCATTTCTGTGTTTCATGATAAGGTATAATATTCAGAGTGCAGTGTTATGTATACCTCGTATACACTTCAAAAGAATGTAAATGCGACATTTCCTTGCTTGGAAATAGCGTTTGCAGATGTCTACGAATCGAAGCAATAGACATCTAATGCTTCATAAATCGCCATATTGCATCTCATTTCTGTGTTTCACGATAAGATATAATGTTCATTGTGCAGTGCTATGTATACCTCGTATTCACCTCAAAAGAATGTAAATGCGACACTTCCTTGCTGGGAAATAGCGTTTGCAGATATCTTCGTATCGAAGCAATACTGTCCTAAAGCCTCTTAAATCGCTATATCGCACCTCATTTCTATGTTTCATGATAAGATATAATATTCATTGCGAAGTGTTATGTATACCTCGCACACACTTCAAATAAATGTAAATGCGACACTTCCTTGCTGGGAAATAGCGTTTGCAGATGTCTACGTATCGAAGCAATAGGGATCTAATGCTTCTTAAATCGCCATATCGCTTCTCATTTCTATGTTTCATGATAAGATATAATATTCATTGCGAAGTGTTATGTATACCTCGCATAAACTTCAAATGAATGTAAATGCGACACTTCCTTGCTAGGAAGTAGCGTTTCCAGATGTCTACGTATCGCAGCAATAGAGTTCTAATGCTTCTCAAAACGCGATATCGCATCGCATTTCTATGTTTTATGATAAGATATAATATTCATTGTGCTGTGTTATGTATAGCTCGTATCTACTTGAAAAGAATGTAAATGCGACACTTCCTTGCTAGGAACTAGCGTTTGCAGATGTCTACGTACAGAAGCAATAGAGTTCTAATGCTTCTTAAATCGTCATATCGCATTTCATTTCTAAGTTTCATGATAAGATATAATATTCATTGCGAAGTGTCATGTATACCTCGTATTCCTTTCAAAAGAATGTAAACGCGACACTTCCTTGCTATTAAGTGGCGTTTGCAGATGTCTACGTATCGAAGCAATAGAGTTCTAATGCTTCTTAAATAGTCATATAGCATCTTATATCTACGTTTCCTGATAAGATAGAATATTCAATGCGAAGTGTCTTGTATACCTCGTATTCCTTTCAAAAGAATGTAAATGCGACACTTCCTTGCTAGGAAGTAGCGTTTGCAGATGTCTACGTATCGAAGCAATTAGGATCAAATGCTTCTTAAATCACCAAATCGCTTCTCATTTCTACGTTTCCTGATAAGATAGAATATTCATTGCGAAGTGTCTTGTATACCTCGTATTCCTTTCAAAAGAATGTAAATGCGACACTTCGTTGCTAGGAAGTAGCGTTTGCAGATGTCTACGTACCGAAGCAATAGAGTTCTAATGCTTCTTAAATCGTCATATCGCATTTCATATCTATGTTTCATGATAGGACATAATATTCATTGCGAAGTGTCATGTATACATCGTATTCCTTTCAAAAGAATGTAAATGCGACACTTCCTTGCTAGGAAATAGCGTTGGCAGATGTCTACGTATCGAAGCAATAGTGTTCTAATGCTTCTTAAATCGTCATATCGCATCACATATCTACGTTTCATGACAAGATATAATATTCATTGCGAAGTGTCATGTATACCTCGCATTCCTTACAAAAGAATGTAAATGCGACACTTCCTTGCTAGGAAATAGCGTTTGCAGATGTCTACGTACCGAAGCACTAGATTTCTAAAGCTTGCTAATTCGCGATATCGCATCTCATATCTATGTTTCATGATAATATATAATATTCATTGCGAAGTGTCATGTATACCTCGCATACACTTAAAATGAATGTAAATGCGACAATTCCTTGCTAGGAAATAGCGTTTGCAGATGTCTACGTATCGTGGCATTAGAGTTCTAATGCTTCTCAAAACGCGATATCGCTACTCATTACTTTGTTTCATGATAATATATAATATTCATTGTGGAGTGTTATGTATACCTCGTATTCACTTCAATAGAATGTAAATGCGACACTTCCTTGCTAGGAAATAGCGTTTGCAGATGTCTACGTACCGAAGCAATAGATTTCTAAATCTTTCTAATTCGCGATATGGCATCTCATTTCTATGTTTGATGATAAGATATAATATTCATTGTGGAGTGTCAGGTATACCTCGTATTCGTTTCAAAAGAATGTAAATGCGACACTTCCTTGCTAGGAAGTAGCGTTTGCAGATGTCTACGTATCGAAGCAATAGTGTCCTAATACTTCTTAAATCGCGATATCGCATCTCATTTCTATGTTTCATGACAATATATAATTTTCATTGCGAAGTGTCATGTATACCTCACATACACTTAAAATGAATGTAAATGCGACACTTCCTTGCTAGGAAATAGCGTTTGCAGATGTCTACGTACCGAAGCACTAGATTTCTAAAGCTTGCTAATTCGCGATATCGCATCTCATATCTATGTTTCATGATAATATATAATATTCATTGCGAAGTTTCATGTATACCTCGCATACGATTCAAGCGAATGTGAATGCGACAGTTCCTTGCTGGGAAATAGCGTTTGCATATGTCTACGTATCGAAACAATAGAGTTCTAATACTTCTTATATCGTCATATCGCATCTCATTTCTATGTTTCATGATAAGATATAATATTTATTGCGAAGTGTCATGTATACCTCGTATTCCTCTCAAAAGAATGTAATTCGACACTTCCTTGCTAGGAAATGGCGTTTGCAGATGTCTGCGTATCGTGGCATTAGTGTTCTAATGCTTCTCAAAACGCGATATCGCTTCACATCTCTATGTTTCATGATAAGATATAATATTCATTGTGGAGTGTTATGTATTCCTCGTATTCACTTCAAAAGAATGTAAATACGACACTTCCTTGCTAGGAAATAGCGTTTGCAGTGTCTGCGTATCGTGGCATTGGAGTTCTAATGCTTCTCAAAACGCGATATCGCTACTCATTACTATGTTTCATGATAATATATAATATTCATTGTGGAGTGTTATGTATACCTCTTATTCACTTCAAAAGAATGCAAATGCGAAACATCCTTGCTAGGATATAGCGTTTGCAGATGTCTACGTGTCGAAGCAATAGAGTTCTAATGCTTCTTAAAACGCGATATCGCATCTCATTTCTATGTTTCATGACAATATATAATATTCATTGGGAAGTGTCATGTATACCTCGCATACACTTAAAATGAATGTAAATGCGACACTTCCTTGCAAGGAAATAGCGTTTGCAGATGTCTACGTATCGAAGCAATAGATTTCTAAAGCTTGCTAATTCGCGATATCGCATCTCACTTCTATGTTTCATGATAAGATATAATATTCATTGTGGAGTGTCAGGTATACCTCGTATTCGTTTCAAAAGAATGTAAATGCGACACTTCCTTGCTAGGAAGTAGCGTTTGCAGATGTCTACGTATCGAAGCAATAGTGTCCTAATACTTCTTAAATCGCGATATCGCATCTCATTTCTATGTTTCATGACAATATATAATATTCATTGCGAAGTGTCATGTATACCTCACATACACTTAAAATGAATGTAAATGCGACACTTCCTTGCTAGGAAATAGCGTTTGCAGATGTCTACGTACCGAAGCACTAGATTTCTAAAGCTTGCTAATTCGCGATATCGCATCTCATATCTATGTTTCATAATAATATATAATATTCATTGCGAAGTTTCATGTATACCTCGCATACGATTCAAACGAATGTGAATGCGACAGTTCCTTGCTGGGAAATAGCGTTTGCAGATGTCTACGTATAGAAACAATAGAGTTCTAATACTTCTTATATCGTCATATCGCATCTCATTTCTACGTTTCATGATAAGATATAATACTTATTGCGAAGTGTCATGTATACCTCGTATTCCTCTCAAAAGAATGTAAATGCGACACTTCCTTGCTAGGAAATGGCGTTTGCAGATGTCTGCGTATCGTGGCATTAGTGTTCTAACGCTTCTCTAAACGCGATATCGCTTCACATCTCTATGTTTCATGATAAGATATAATATTCATTGTGGAGTGTTATGTATTCCTCGTATTCACTTCAAAAGAATGTAAATACGACACTTCCTTGCTAGGAAACAGAGTTTGCAGATGTCTGCTTGTCGTAGCAATTGTCTTCTAACGCTTCTTAAAACGCGGTATCGCATTTAATTTCTATGTTTCATGATAAGATATACTATTCATTGCGAAGTGCCATGTGTACCCCGCATACACTTCAAATGAATGTAAATGTGGCATTTCCTTGCTAGGAAATAGCGTTTGCAGATGCCTACGTATCGTAGCAATGGAGTTCTAATGCTTCATAAATTGCAATATCGCACATTATTTCTATGTTTCGTGATAAGATATAACATTCACTGCGAAGTGTCATGTATACCTCGTACTCACTTCAAAAGAATGTAAATGCGAAACTTCCTTGCTGGGAAATAGCGTTTGCGGATGTCTACGTATCGTAGCAATGGAGTTCTAATGCTTCATAGATTGCAATATCGCATATCATTTCTATGTTTCGTGATAAGATATAACATTCACTGCGAAGTGTCATGTATACCTCGTACTCACTTCAAAAGAATGTAAATGCGAAACTTCCTTGCTGGGAAATAGCGTTTGCGGATGTCTACGTATCGTAGCAATAGAGTTCTAATGCTTCTTAACACTCGATATCGCACCCAATTTCTATGTTCCATGATAAGATATAATATTCATTGCGAAGTGTCATGTATACCTCGCATCAACTTCAAATGAATGTAAATGCGGCATTTCCTTGGTAGGAAATAGCGTTTGCGGATGTCTCCGCATCGAGGGAATAGGTTTCTAATGCTTCTTAAAACGCGATATCGCATGACACTTCTATGTTTCATGATAAGATATAATGTTCATTGCGAAGTATCATGTATACCTCGTATTCACTTCAAAGGAATGTAAATGCGACACTTCCTTGCCAGGAAATAGCGTTTGCAGATGACTCCGCAACGAGGCAATAGGGTCCTAATTCTTCTTAAAACGCGATATCGCATCTCACTTCTATGTTTCATGATAAGATATAAAGTTCACTGCGAAGTGTCATGTATACCTCGTATTCACTTCAAAAGAATGTAATTACGTCACTTCCTTGCTAGGAAATAGCGTTTGCAGATGCCTACGTATCGAAGCAATAGAGTTCTAATGCTTCCTACAAAGCCAAATCGCATGTCATTTCTATGTTTCATGATAAGTTATAATGTTCATTGCGAAGTGTCATGTATACCTCGTATTCACTTCAAATGAATGTAAATGTGCCACTTCCTTGCTAGGAAGTAGCGTTTGCAGATTTCTACGAATCGTAGCAATGGAGTTCTAATGCTTCTTAACACGCGATATCGCACCTCACTTTTATGTTCCATGATAAGATATAATATTCATTGCGAAGTGTCATGTATACCTCGCATACACTTCAAATGAATGTAAATGCGGCATTTCCTTGCTAGGATATAGCGTTTCCAGATGTCTACGTATCGAAGCAATAGAGTTGCAGTGCTTCTTAAAACGCGATATCGCATCTGAGGTCTATGTTGCATGATAAGATATAATGTTCATTGCGAAGTGAGACATAGAAATGAGATGCGATATCGCGTTTTAAGAAGCACTACAACACTATTGCTTCGACACGTCGACATGTGGAAACGCTATTTCCTAGCAAGGAATTGTGGCATTTACATTCTTTTGAAGTGTAGTCGAGGTATAAGTAACACTTCGCAATGAATATTATTTCTTATCATGAAATATAGATATGGGATGCGATATCGCGTGCTAAGAAGAATTAGAACTCTATTGCTTCGATACGCAGACATCTGGAAACGCATTTCCTGGCCAGGGTGTGTGGCGTTTACATACTTTTGAAGAGCAGACGAGGTATACATATCACCTGGCAATGAATATTATATATTATCATGAAACAGCAATGTGATGCGATATCGCGTTTTAAGAAGCATTAGAACTCTACTACTTCGATACGTCGACATCTGGAAAACGGTATTTCCTCGCAAGGAAAAGTGGCATTTACATTCTTTTGAAGTGTAGTCGAGGTATACGTAACACTTCGTAATGAATATTACATCTTATCATGGAACATAGAACTGCGCTGCGATATCGCGTTTTGAGAAACATTAGAACTCTATTGCATCGATACGTAGACATCTGGAAAGGCTATTTCTTAGCGAGGAAGTGTGGCATTTATATTCTTTTGAAGTGTAGGCGAGGTGTACATAACACTTCGCAATGGGTATTATATCTTATCATGAAACATAGAAGTAAGATGCGATATCACGTATTAAGAAGCATTAGAACTCTATTGCTTGGATACGTAGACATGTGCAAACGCTATTTCCTAGCAAGGAAGTGTCGCATTTACATTCATTTGAAGTGAATACGAGGTATACATGACACTTCGCAATGAATATTATATCTTATCACGAAACATAGAAATGTGATGCAATATCGCGCTTTAAGAAACTTTAGAACTCTATTGCTTCGACACGTAGAGATCTGCAAACGCTATTTCCTAGCAAGGAAGTGTCGCATTTACATTCTTTTGAAGTGAATACGAGGTATACATGACACTTCGCAATGAATATTATATCTTATCCTGAAACATAGCAGTTAGATGCGTTATCGCGTTTTAAGAAGAATTAGGACACTGCTGGCTGGATGCGGAGACATCTGCAAACGCTCTTTCCTCTCATGGAATTGTCGTATTTACATTCTTTTGAAGTGAATACAAGGTATACATGACACTTCGCAATGAATATTATATCATATCACGAAACATAGAAATGAGATGCGATATCGCGTTTTAAGAAGCTTTAGAACTCTATTGCTTCGATACATAGAGGTCTGGATACGCTATTTCCTAGCAAGGACGTGCCGTATATACATTCTTTTGAAGTGAATACGAGGTATACATGACACTTCGCAATGAACAATACATCTTATCATGAAACATAGAAGTGAGATGCGGTATCGCGTTTTAAGAAGAATTAGGACTCTGTTGCCTCTTTGCGGAGACATCTGCAAACGTTATTTCCTAGCAAGGAAGTGTTGCATTTACATTCATTTGTAGTTTAGACTAGGAATACATGACACTTCGCAATGAATATTATATCTTATCACGAAACGTAGAAATGAGATGCGATATCGCGCTATATGAAGCATTCGAAATCCATTGCTTCAATACGTAGGCATCTGCAAACGCTTTTTCCTAGGAGGGAAGTGTCGCATTTACATTCCTTTGAAGTGGATACGAGGTATACATGACACTTCGCAATGAATAATATACCTTATCATGAAACAAAGAAATGATATGCGTTATCGCGTTTTGAGAAGCATTAGAACCCTATTGCTACGATACGTAGACATCTGCAAACGATATTTCCTAGCAAGAAAGTGGCGCATTTACATTCTTTTGAAGTGAATACGAGGTATACATGACATTTCGCAATGAATAATATACCTTATCATGAAACACAGAAATGAGACGCGATTTCGCGATTTAAGAAACATTAGAACTCTATTGCTACGATACGTAGACATCTGCAAACTCTATTTACTAGCAAGGAAGTGGCGCATTTACATTCTTTTGAAGTGAAGACGAGGTATACATGACACTTCGCGATGAATATTATATCTTATCATGAAACATAGAAATGAGATTCGATACCGCGTTTTAAGAAGCATTAGAACTCTATCGTTTCCGTACGTAGGCATCTGCAGACGCTATTTCCTAGCAAAGGAAATCTCGCATTTACGTTCATTTGAAGTGAGTACGAGGTATACATGACACTTCGCAATGAATGCAATATCTTATCATGAAACACAGAAATGAGATGCGATATCCCGTTTTAAGAAGCATTAGCACTCTATTGCTACCATAGGTAGACATCTGCAAACGCTATTTCCTAGCAAGGAAGTGTCGCATTTACATTCTTTTGAAGTGAGTACGTGGAATACATGACACTTCGCCATGAATATTATATCTTATCATGAAACATAGAAGTGAGGTACGATATCGCGTTTCAAGAAGCATTAGAACCCTATTGCCTCGATGCGGAGACATCTGTAAGCGCTATTTCCTAGCAACGAAGTGTCCCATTTACATTCTTATGGAGTGAATACGAGGAATACATGACTCTTCCAAATGAATATTATGTCCTATCATGAAGCATAGATATTAGATGCGATATCGCGTTTTGAGAAGCATTAGAACTCTATTGCTGCGATACGTAGACATCTGCAATCGTAATTTCGTAGCAAGGAAGTGTCGCATTTACATTCTTTTGGACGGAATACGAGGTAGACATGATACTTCGCAATGAATACTATATTTTATCACGAAACATAGAAATGGTATGCGATATCGCGATTGAAGAGGCATTAGATCTCTATTGCTACGTTACTTAGACATCTGCAAACGCTATTTCCTAGCAAAGGAAATCTCGCATTTACGTTCATTTGAAGTGTATGCGATGTATACATGACACTTTACAATGAATATTATATCTAATCATGAATCGTAGAAATGAGATGCAACATCTCGTTTTAAGAAGCATTGGAACTCTATTGTTTCCATAAGAAAACATCTGAAAACGCTATTTCCTAGCAAGGAAGTGTCGCATTTACATTCTTTTGAAGTGAGTACGTGGAATACATGACACTTCGCCATGAATATTATATCTTATCATGAAACATAGAAGTGAGGTACGATATCGCGTTTTAAGAAGCATTAGAACCCTATTGCCTCGATGCGGAGACATCTGCAAACGCTATTTCCCAACATGGAAGTGTCGCATTACAATCTTTTCGAGTGAATACGAGGAATACATGACACTTCCCAATGAATATTATGTCTTATCATGAAACATAGAAATGAGATGCGATATCGCGTTATAAGAAGCATTAGAACCCTATTGCCTCGATGCGGAGACATCTGCAAACGCTATTTCCTAGCATGGAAGTGTCGCATTTACATTCTTATGGAGTGAATACGAGGAATACATGACACTTCCCAATGAATATTATATCATATTATGAAGCATAGAAATGAGATGCGATATCGCGTTTTGAGAAGCATTAGAACTCTATTGCTACTAGATGTAGATATCTTCAGTCGTAATTTCCTTGCAAGGAAGTGTCGCATTTACATTCTTTTGGACGGAATACGAGGTATACATGACACTTCGCAGTGAATATTATATCATATCACGAAACATAGAAATGAGATTCGATATCGCGTTTTGCGAAGCATTAGAACCCTCATTCTACGATACGTAGACATCTGCAAACGCTGTTACCTGTCAAGGAACTGTTGCATTTACATTCTTTTGAAGTGAATACGAGGTATACATAACAATGCACAATGAATATTATATCTTATCATGAAACATAGAAATGAGATGCCATATCGCGTTTTGAGAAGCATTAGGACTCTATTGTTTCCATACGTAGACATCTGAGAACGCTATTTCCTAGGAAGGAAGTTTCGCATTTACATTCATTTGGAGTGAGTACGAGGCATGCATGACACTTCGCGATGAATATTATATCTTATCATGAAAAATAGAAATGAGATGCGATATCGCGTTTTAAGAAGCATTAGAACTCTATTGTTTCCATTCGTAGACATCTGCAGACGCTATTTCCTAGCAAAGAAAATCTCGCATTTACGTTCATTTGAAGTGAATACGGGGTATGCATGACACTTTGCAATGAATATTATATCTTATCATGAAACGTAGAAATGAGATGCAACATCTCGTTTAAAGAAGCATTGGAACTCTATTGTTTCCATACGTAGACATCTGAAAACACTATTTCCTAGCAAGGAAGTGTCACATTTACGTTCATTTGAAGTGTATGCGAGGTATACATGACACTTTGCAATGAATATTATATCTCATCATGAAACGTAGAAATGAGATGCGATATCGCGTTTTGAGAAGCATTAGAGCTCCATTGCTTCGATACGTAGACACCTGCAGACGCTAATTCCTAAAAGGAAGTGTCGCATTTACATTCATCTGAAGTGCAGACGAGGAATACATAGCACTTCGCAATGAATGTTATGGGTTATCATGAAACAGAGAAGTGAGATGCGATATCGCGTTTTAAGTAGTACTAGAACACTATTCTTTCTGTACCTAGACAACTGGAAGCGCTATTTCCAAGTAAAGGAAATCACGCATTTACGTTCATTTGAAGTGAATACGGGGTATGCATGACACTTCGCAATGAATATAATATCTTATCATGAAACATAGAAATGAGATGCGATATCCCGTTTTAAGAAGCATTAGCACACTATTGCTACGATACGTAGACATCTGCAAACGCTATTTCCTAGCAAAGGAAATGTCGCATTTACGTTCATTTGATGTGTATGCTTGGTATACATGACACTTTACAATGAATATTATATCTAATCATGAAACGTAGAAATGAGATGCAACATCTCGTTTTAAGAAGCATTAGAACTCTACTGTTTCCATACGAAGACATCTGAAAACGCTATTTCCTAGCAAGGAAGTGTCGCATTTACATTCATTTGAAGTTTATGCGAGGTATACATAACACTTCGCAATCAATATTATATCTTATCATGAAACATAGAAATCAGATGCGATATCTCGTTTTAAGAAGCACTAGAACAGTATTGCTTCGTTACGGAGGTATCTGCAAACGCTATTTCCTAGCAAGGATGTGTCGCAGTTACATTTTTTTGAAGTGTCACGTCCTGAAGTCGCGAAAGCGCTCGTCACGTGGACACTTATCGTAGCCGTTCCCGAAATCGAAGCGAATTGCGCAGAGCTGGGTTCGTCGGCGGACAGGACTCGATTTACCCGTTACAAAGACGTGCAACTTACCTTCCGATACTCCAGGCGTCGTAGCTCTCCTCATCCTCGTAGCGTGGAGTGGAATCCTCCCTCGCGTATGTGTGGCGTCGCATCCCCGTTCCGTGGCGGCGAGTATGCGCGTTGCCAGCGTGTAGGGGATCCGGATGCTGGAGGAGATGCGGATGCTGATCTGTGGCCGTCGAGTTTGGCGGGCGCCGTCTGAGGTTGGCAGGCGGTACACTTTGCTAGGAAGTAGCGTTAGTAGATATTTACGTATCGAAGCAATAGATTTCTAATGCTTCTTAAATCGCGATATCGCATCTCATTCCTATGTTTCGTGATAAGATATAATATCCATTACGAAGTGTCATGTATACCTCGTACTCACTTCAAAAGAATGTAAATGCGACACTTCCTTGCTTGGAAATAGCGTTTGGAGATGTCTACGTATCGAAAAAATAGTATTTTAATGCTCCTTAAATCGTCATGTCGCATCTCATATCTACGTTTCCGGATAAGATATAATATTCATTGCGAAGTGTCATGTATACCTCGTGTTCCTTTCAAAAGAATGTAAATGCTACACATCCTTGCAACGAAGTAGCGTTTGCAGATGTCAACGTATCGAAGCAATAGAGTTCTAATGCTTCTCAAATCGCCATATCGCATCTCATTTCTATGTTTCATGATAAGATATAATATTCAATGTGCAGTGTTATGTATACCTCGTACTCACTTCAAAAGAATGTAAATGCGACACTTCCTTGCTAGGAAATAGCGTTTGCAGATGTCTACGTATCGTAGCATTAGTGCTCTAATGCTTCTCAAAACGCGACATCGTTGCTCATTTCTATGCTTCATGATAGTATATGATATTCATTGCGTAGTGTGATGTATACATCGCATACACTTCAAATGAATGTAAATGCGACACTTCCTTGCTAGGAAATAGCGTTTGCAGATGTCTACGGATCGAAGCAATAGAAATCTAATGCTTCATAAATCGCCATATCGCATCTCATTTCTATGTTTCATGATAAGATATAATATTCATTGTGAAGTGTTATGTATACCTCGTATTCACCTCAAAAGTATGTAAATGCGACACTTCCTTGCTAGGAAATAGCGTTTGCAGATGTCTAAGTACCGAAGCAATAGACTTCTAATGCTTCTTAAATCGCCATATCGCATCTCATTTCTGTCTTTCATGATAAGATATAGTATTCATTGTGCAGTGTTATGTATAACTCGTCTATACTTCAAATGAATGTAAATGCGACACTTCCTTGCCAGGAAATAGCGTTTACAGATGTCTTCCATTCGTGGCATTAGTGCTCTAATGCTTCTCAAAACGCGATATCGCTTCTCATTACTATGTTTCATGATAATATATAATTTTCATTGCGAAGCGTTATCTGTACCTCGTATTCACTTCACATGAATGTAAACGCGACACTTCTTTGCCAGGAAATAGCGTTTGCAGATGTCTACGTATCGTACCATTAGAGTTCTAATGCTTCTCAAAACGCGATATCGCTTCTCATTACCATGTTTCATTGTAATATATAATATTCATTGTGGAGTGTTATGTATACCTCGTATTCACTTCAAAAGAATGTAAATGCGACACTTCCTTGCTAGGAAATAGCGTTTGCAGATGTCTACGTATCGAAGCAATAGGGATCTAATGCTTCTTAAATCGCCATATCGCATCTCATTTCTATGTTTCATGATAAGATATAATAATCATTGTGCAGTGTTATGTATATCTCGTCTATACTTCAAATGGATGTAAATGCGACACTTCCTTGCTAGGAAATAGCGTTTGCAGATGTCTACGTATCGAAGCTATAGCGTCCTAAAGCTTCTTAAATCGCCATATCGCTTCTCATTTCTATGTTTCATGATAATATATAATATTCACTGCGAAGTGTCATGTATACCTCGCATACACTTCAAATGAACGTAGATGCGACACTTCCTTGCTAGGAAATAGCGTTTCCAGATGTCTACGTATCGAAGCAGTAGTGTTCTAATGCTTGTTAAATCGCGATGTCGCATCACATTTCAATGGTTCATGTTAAGATATAATATTCATTGTGGAGTGTTATGTATACCTCGTATTCGTTTCAAAAGAATGTAAATGCGACACTTCCTCGCTAGGAAGTAGCGTTTGCAGATGTCTACGTATCGAAGCAATAGTGTTCTAATGCTTCCTAAATCGCCATATTACATCACATTTCTATGTTTCATGATAAGATATAATATTCATTGCGAAGTGTCACGTATACCTCGTATTCCTTTCAAAAGAATGTAAATGCGACACTTCCTTGCTCGGAAATAGCGTTTGCAGATGTCTACGTATCGTGGCATTATAGTTCTAATGCTTCTCAAAACGCGATATCGCTACTCATTACTATGTTTCTTGATAATATATAATATTCATTGTGGAGTGTTATGTATACCTCGTATTCACTTCAAAAGAATGTAAATGCGACACTTCCTTGCTAGGAAATAGCGTTTGCAGATGTCTACGTATCGAAGCAGTAGAGTTCTAATGCTTCTTAAATCGCCTATATCGCATCTCATTTCTATGTTTCATGATAAGATATAATATTCATTGTGCAGTGTTATGTATATCTCGTCTATACTTCAAATGTATGTAAATGCGACACTTCCTTGCTAGGAAGTAGCGTTTACAGATGTCTACGTATCGAAGCAGTAGTGTTCTAATGCTTCTTAAATCGCGATATCGCATCCCATTTCTATGTTTCATGATAAGATATAATATTCATTGCGAAGTGTCACGTATACCTCGTATTCCTTTAAAAAGAATGTAAATGCGACACTTCCTTGCTCGGAAATAGCGATTGCAGATGTCTACGTATCGTGGCATTATAGTTCTAATGCTTCTCAAAACGCGATATCGCTACTCATTACTATGTTTCTTGATAATATATATTATTCATTGTGGAGTGTTATGTATACCTCGTATTCACTTCAAAAGAATGTAAATGCGACACTTCCTTGCTAGGAAATAGCGTTTGCAGATGTCTACGTATCGAAGCAGTAGAGTTTTAATGCTTCTTAAATCGCCATATCGCATCTCATTTCTATGTTTCATGATAAGATATAATATTCATTGTGCAGTGTTATGTACATCTCGTCTATACTTCAAATGGATGTAAATGCGACACTTCCTTGCTCGGAAATTGCGTTTGCAGATGTCTACGTATCGTGGCATTAGAGTTCTAATGCTTCATAAATCGTCATATCGCTTCTCATTTCTATGTTTCATGATAATATATAATATTCACTGCGAAGTGTCATGTATACCTCGTATTCCTTTCAAAAGTATGTAAGCGCGACACTTCCATGCTAGGAAATAGGGTTTGCAGATGTCTACGTATCGAAGCAATAGATTTCTAATGCTTCATAAATCGTCATATCGCATTTCATTTCTATGTTTCATGATAATATATAATATTCATAGCGAAGTGTCATCTATACCTCGTATTCCTTTCAAAAGAATGTAAGTGCGACACTTCCTTGTTAGGAAGTAGCGATTGCAGATTTCTACGTATCGCAGCAATAGAGTTCTAATGCTTCTCAAAACGCGATATCGCTACTCAATGCTATGTTTCATAATAATATATAACATTCATTGTGGAGTGTTATGTATACCTCGCATTCACTTCAAAAGAATGTAAATGCGACACTTCCTTGCCAGGAAATAGCGTTTGCAGATGTCTACGTATCGTAGCATTAGGGTTCTTATGCTTCTCAAAACGCGATATCGCTAATCAATGCTATGTTTCATGATAATATATAATATTCATTGCGGAGTGTTATGTATACCTCGTATTCACTTCAAAAGAATGTAAATGCGACACTTCCTTGCTTGGAAATAGCATTTGCAGATGTCTACGTATCGTGGCATTAGATTTCTAATGCTTCTCAAAACGCGATATCACTACTCATTACTATGTTTCTTGATAATATATAATATTCATTGTGGTGTGTTATGGTTACCTCGTATTCACTTCAAAGGAATGTAAATGCGACACTTCCTTGCTAGGAAATAGCGTTTGCACATGTCTTCGTATCGAAGCAATAGTGTTCTAATGCTTCTTAAATCGCGATATCGCATCTCATTTCTATGTTTCGTGACAAGATGTAATATTCATTGCGAAGTGTCATGTATACCTCGCATACACTTCAAATGAATGTGAGTGCGACAGTTCCTTGCTAGGAAATAGTGTTTGCAGATATCTACGTATCGAACCAATGGATTTCTAATGCTTCTTAAATCGCCATATCGCATCTATTTTCTATGTTTCATGATAAGATATAATATTCATTACGAAGTTTCATGTATACCTCGCATACAATTCGAACGAATGTGAATGCGACAGTTCCTTGCTGGGAAATGATGTTTGCAGATGTCTACGTATCGAAGCAATAGAGTTCTAATGCTTCTTAAATCGTCATAACGCATCTCATTTCTATGTTTCATGATAAGATATAATATTGATTGCGAAGTGTCACGTATACCTCGTATTCCTCTCAAAAGAATGTAAATGCGACACTTCCTTGCTAGGAAGTAGCGTTTGCAGATGTCTACGTATCGAAGCAATAGACATCTAATGCTTCATAAATCGCGATATCGCATCTCATTTCTATGTTTCATGATAAGGTATAATATTCAGAGTGCAGTGTTATGTATACCTCGTATACACTTCAAAAGAATGTAAATGCGACATTTCCTTGCTTGGAAATAGCGTTTGCAGATGTCTACGAATCGAAGCAATAGACATCTAATGCTTCATAAATCGCCATATTGCATCTCATTTCTGTGTTTCACGATAAGATATAATGTTCATTGTGCAGTGCTATGTATACCTCGTATTCACCTCAAAAGAATGTAAATGCGACACTTCCTTGCTGGGAAATAGCGTTTGCAGATATCTTCGTATCGAAGCAATACTGTCCTAAAGCCTCTTAAATCGCTATATCGCACCTCATTTCTATGTTTCATGATAAGATATAATATTCATTGCGAAGTGTTATGTATACCTCGCACACACTTCAAATAAATGTAAATGCGACACTTCCTTGCTGGGAAATAGCGTTTGCAGATGTCTACGTATCGAAGCAATAGGGATCTAATGCTTCTTAAATCGCCATATCGCTTCTCATTTCTATGTTTCATGATAAGATATAATATTCATTGCGAAGTGTTATGTATACCTCGCATAAACTTCAAATGAATGTAAATGCGACACTTCCTTGCTAGGAAGTAGCGTTTCCAGATGTCTACGTATCGCAGCAATAGAGTTCTAATGCTTCTCAAAACGCGATATCGCATCTCATTTCTATGTTTTATGATAAGATATAATATTCATTGTGCTGTGTTATGTATAGCTCGTATCTACTTGAAAAGAATGTAAATGCGACACTTCCTTGCTAGGAACTAGCGTTTGCAGATGTCTACGTACAGAAGCAATAGAGTTCTAATGCTTCTTAAATCGTCATATCGCATTTCATTTCTAAGTTTCATGATAAGATATAATATTCATTGCGAAGTGTCATGTATACCTCGTATTCCTTTCAAAAGAATGTAAACGCGACACTTCCTTGCTACTAAGTGGCGTTTGCAGATGTCTACGTATCGAAGCAATAGAGTTCTAATGCTTCTTAAATAGTCATATAGCATCTTATATCTACGTTTCCTGATAAGATAGAATATTCAATGCGAAGTGTCTTGTATACCTCGTATTCCTTTCAAAAGAATGTAAATGCGACACTTCCTTGCTAGGAAGTAGCGTTTGCAGATGTCTACGTATCGAAGCAATTAGGACCAAATGCTTCTTAAATCACCAAATCGCTTCTCATTTCTACGTTTCCTGATAAGATAGAATATTCATTGCGAAGTGTCTTGTATACCTCGTATTCCTTTCAAAAGAATGTAAATGCGACACTTCGTTGCTAGGAAGTAGCGTTTGCAGATGTCTACGTACCGAAGCAATAGAGTTCTAATGCTTCTTAAATCGTCATATCGCATTTCATATCTATGTTTCATGATAGGACATAATATTCATTGCGAAGTGTCATGTATACATCGTATTCCTTTCAAAAGAATGTAAATGCGACACTTCCTTGCTAGGAAATAGCGTTGGCAGATGTCTACGTATCGAAGCAATAGTGTTCTAATGCTTCTTAAATCGTCATATCGCATCACATATCTACGTTTCATGACAAGATATAATATTCATTGCGAAGTGTCATGTATACCTCGCATTCCTTACAAAAGAATGTAAATGCGACACTTCCTTGCTAGGAAATAGCGTTTGCAGATGTCTACGTATCGAAGCAATAGTGTTCTAATGCTCCTTAAATCGCGATATCGCATCTCATTTCTATGTTTCATGATAGGATATAATATTCATTGCGAAGTGTTATGTATACCTCGTATTCCCTTCAGAAGAAAGTAAATGCGACACTTCCTTGCTAGGAACTAGCGTTTGCTGATGTCTACGTATCGAAGCAATAGTGTTCTAGTGCTTCTTAAATCGTCATATCGCATTTCATTTCTATGTTTCGTGATATGATATAATATTCATTGCGAAGTGTCATGTATACCTCGTATTCCTTTCAAAAGAATGTAAATACGACACTTCCTTGCTCGGAAATAGCGTTTGCAGATGTCTACGTATCGAAGCAATAGAGTTCTAATGCTTCTTAAATCGCGATATCGCACCTCATTACTATGTTTCATGATAAGATATAATATTCATTGTGTAGTGTTATGTTTATCTCATCTATACTTCAAATGAATGTAAATGCGACACTTCCTTGCTAGGAAATAGCGTTTGCTGATGTCAGCGTATCGTGGCATTAGAGTTCTAATGCTTCTCAAAACGCGATATCGCATCTCATTTCTATGTTTCATGATAAGATATAATATTCATTGTGCAGAGTTATGTATATCTCGTCTATACTTCAAATGGATGCAAATGCGACACTTCCTTGCTAGGAAGTAGCGTTTGCAGATGTCTACGTATCGTGGCATTAGAGTTTAATGCTTCTCAAAACGCGATATCGCTACTCATTACTACGTTTCATGATAATATATAATATTCATTGTGGAGTGTTATGTATACCTCTTATTCACTTCAAAAGAATGCAAATGCGAAACATCCTTGCTAGGATATAGCGTTTGCAGATGTCTACGTATCGAAGCAACAGAGTTCTAATGCTTCTTAAGTCGCGATATCGCATCTCATTTCTATGTTTCATGACAATATATAATATACATTGCGAAGTGTCATGTATACCTCGCATACACTTAAAATGAAGGTAAATGCGACACTTCCTTGCAAGGAAATAGCGTTTGCAGATGTCTACGTATCGAAGCAATAGATTTCTAAAGCTTGCTAATTCGCGATATCGCATCTCACTTCTATGTTTCATGATAAGATATAATATTCATTGTGGAGTGCCAGGTATACCTCGTATTCGTTTCAAAAGAATGTAAATGCGACACTTCCTTGCTAGGAAGTAGCGTTTGCAGATGTCTACGTATCGAAGCAATAGTGTCCTAATACTTCTTAAATCGCGATATCGCATCTCATTTCTATGTTTTATGACAATATATAATATTCATTGCGAAGTGTCATGTATACCTCACATACACTTAAAATGAATGTAAATGCGACACTTCCTTGCTAGGAAATAGCGTTTGCAGATGTCTACGTACCGAAGCACTAGATTTCTAAAGCTTGCTAATTCGCGATATCGCATCTCATATCTATGTTTCATGATAATATATAATATTCATTGCGAAGTGTCATGTATACCTCGCATACACTTAAAATGAATGTAAATGCGACAATTCCTTGCTAGGAAATAGCGTTTGCAGATGTCTACGTATCGTGGCATTAGAGTTCTAATGCTTCTCAAAACGCGATATCGCTACTCATTACTTTGTTTCATGATAATATATAATATTCATTGTGGAGTGTTATGTATACCTCGTATTCACTTCAATAGAATGTAAATGCGACACTTCCTTGCTAGGAAATAGCGTTTGCAGATGTCTACGTACCGAAGCAATAGATTTCTAAATCTTTCTAATTCGCGATATGGCATCTCATTTCTATGTTTGATGATAAGATATAATATTCATTGTGGAGTGTCAGGTATACCTCGTATTCGTTTCAAAAGAATGTAAATGCGACACTTCCTTGCTAGGAAGTAGCGTTTGCAGATGTCTACGTATCGAAGCAATAGTGTCCTAATACTTCTTAAATCGCGATATCGCATCTCATTTCTATGTTTCATGACAATATATAATTTTCATTGCGAAGTGTCATGTATACCTCACATACACTTAAAATGAATGTAAATGCGACACTTCCTTGCTAGGAAATAGCGTTTGCAGATGTCTACGTACCGAAGCACTAGATTTCTAAAGCTTGCTAATTCGCGATATCGCATCTCATATCTATGTTTCATGATAATATATAATATTCATTGCGAAGTTTCATGTATACCTCGCATACGATTCAAGCGAATGTGAATGCGACAGTTCCTTGCTGGGAAATAGCGTTTGCATATGTCTACGTATCGAAACAATAGAGTTCTAATACTTCTTATATCGTCATATCGCATCTCATTTCTATGTTTCATGATAAGATATAATATTTATTGCGAAGTGTCATGTATACCTCGTATTCCTCTCAAAAGAATGTAATTCGACACTTCCTTGCTAGGAAATGGCGTTTGCAGATGTCTGCGTATCGTGGCATTAGTGTTCTAATGCTTCTCAAAACGCGATATCGCTTCACATCTCTATGTTTCATGATAAGATATAATATTCATTGTGGAGTGTTATGTATTCCTCGTATTCACTTCAAAAGAATGTAAATACGACACTTCCTTGCTAGGAAATAGCGTTTGCAGTGTCTGCGTATCGTGGCATTGGAGTTCTAATGCTTCTCAAAACGCGATATCGCTACTCATTACTATGTTTCATGATAATATATAATATTCATTGTGGAGTGTTATGTATACCTCTTATTCACTTCAAAAGAATGCAAATGCGAAACATCCTTGCTAGGATATAGCGTTTGCAGATGTCTACGTGTCGAAGCAATAGAGTTCTAATGCTTCTTAAAACGCGATATCGCATCTCATTTCTATGTTTCATGACAATATATAATATTCATTGGGAAGTGTCATGTATACCTCGCATACACTTAAAATGAATGTAAATGCGACACTTCCTTGCAAGGAAATAGCGTTTGCAGATGTCTACGTATCGAAGCAATAGATTTCTAAAGCTTGCTAATTCGCGATATCGCATCTCACTTCTATGTTTCATGATAAGATATAATATTCATTGTGGAGTGTCAGGTATACCTCGTATTCGTTTCAAAAGAATGTAAATGCGACACTTCCTTGCTAGGAAGTAGCGTTTGCAGATGTCTACGTATCGAAGCAATAGTGTCCTAATACTTCTTAAATCGCGATATCGCATCTCATTTCTATGTTTCATGACAATATATAATATTCATTGCGAAGTGTCATGTATACCTCACATACACTTAAAATGAATGTAAATGCGACACTTCCTTGCTAGGAAATAGCGTTTGCAGATGTCTACGTACCGAAGCACTAGATTTCTAAAGCTTGCTAATTCGCGATATCGCATCTCATATCTATGTTTCATAATAATATATAATATTCATTGCGAAGTTTCATGTATACCTCGCATACGATTCAAACGAATGTGAATGCGACAGTTCCTTGCTGGGAAATAGCGTTTGCAGATGTCTACGTATAGAAACAATAGAGTTCTAATACTTCTTATATCGTCATATCGCATCTCATTTCTACGTTTCATGATAAGATATAATACTTATTGCGAAGTGTCATGTATACCTCGTATTCCTCTCAAAAGAATGTAAATGCGACACTTCCTTGCTAGGAAATGGCGTTTGCAGATGTCTGCGTATCGTGGCATTAGTGTTCTAACGCTTCTCTAAACGCGATATCGCTTCACATCTCTATGTTTCATGATAAGATATAATATTCATTGTGGAGTGTTATGTATTCCTCGTATTCACTTCAAAAGAATGTAAATACGACACTTCCTTGCTAGGAAACAGAGTTTGCAGATGTCTGCTTGTCGTAGCAATTGTCTTCTAACGCTTCTTAAAACGCGGTATCGCATTTAATTTCTATGTTTCATGATAAGATATACTATTCATTGCGAAGTGCCATGTGTACCCCGCATACACTTCAAATGAATGTAAATGTGGCATTTCCTTGCTAGGAAATAGCGTTTGCAGATGCCTACGTATCGTAGCAATGGAGTTCTAATGCTTCATAAATTGCAATATCGCACATTATTTCTATGTTTCGTGATAAGATATAACATTCACTGCGAAGTGTCATGTATACCTCGTACTCACTTCAAAAGAATGTAAATGCGAAACTTCCTTGCTGGGAAATAGCGTTTGCGGATGTCTACGTATCGTAGCAATGGAGTTCTAATGCTTCATAGATTGCAATATCGCATATCATTTCTATGTTTCGTGATAAGATATAACATTCACTGCGAAGTGTCATGTATACCTCGTACTCACTTCAAAAGAATGTAAATGCGAAACTTCCTTGCTGGGAAATAGCGTTTGCGGATGTCTACGTATCGTAGCAATAGAGTTCTAATGCTTCTTAACACTCGATATCGCACCCAATTTCTATGTTCCATGATAAGATATAATATTCATTGCGAAGTGTCATGTATACCTCGCATCAACTTCAAATGAATGTAAATGCGGCATTTCCTTGGTAGGAAATAGCGTTTGCGGATGTCTCCGCATCGAGGGAATAGGTTTCTAATGCTTCTTAAAACGCGATATCGCATGACACTTCTATGTTTCATGATAAGATATAATGTTCATTGCGAAGTATCATGTATACCTCGTATTCACTTCAAAGGAATGTAAATGCGACACTTCCTTGCCAGGAAATAGCGTTTGCAGATGACTCCGCAACGAGGCAATAGGGTCCTAATTCTTCTTAAAACGCGATATCGCATCTCACTTCTATGTTTCATGATAAGATATAAAGTTCACTGCGAAGTGTCATGTATACCTCGTATTCACTTCAAAAGAATGTAATTACGTCACTTCCTTGCTAGGAAATAGCGTTTGCAGATGCCTACGTATCGAAGCAATAGAGTTCTAATGCTTCCTACAAAGCCAAATCGCATGTCATTTCTATGTTTCATGATAAGTTATAATGTTCATTGCGAAGTGTCATGTATACCTCGTATTCACTTCAAATGAATGTAAATGTGCCACTTCCTTGCTAGGAAGTAGCGTTTGCAGATTTCTACGAATCGTAGCAATGGAGTTCTAATGCTTCTTAACACGCGATATCGCACCTCACTTTTATGTTCCATGATAAGATATAATATTCATTGCGAAGTGTCATGTATACCTCGCATACACTTCAAATGAATGTAAATGCGGCATTTCCTTGCTAGGATATAGCGTTTCCAGATGTCTACGTATCGAAGCAATAGAGTTGCAGTGCTTCTTAAAACGCGATATCGCATCTGAGGTCTATGTTGCATGATAAGATATAATGTTCATTGCGAAGTGAGACATAGAAATGAGATGCGATATCGCGTTTTAAGAAGCACTACAACACTATTGCTTCGACACGTCGACATGTGGAAACGCTATTTCCTAGCAAGGAATTGTGGCATTTACATTCTTTTGAAGTGTAGTCGAGGTATAAGTAACACTTCGCAATGAATATTATTTCTTATCATGAAATATAGATATGGGATGCGATATCGCGTGCTAAGAAGAATTAGAACTCTATTGCTTCGATACGCAGACATCTGGAAACGCATTTCCTGGCCAGGGTGTGTGGCGTTTACATACTTTTGAAGAGCAGACGAGGTATACATATCACCTGGCAATGAATATTATATATTATCATGAAACAGCAATGTGATGCGATATCGCGTTTTAAGAAGCATTAGAACTCTACTACTTCGATACGTCGACATCTGGAAAACGGTATTTCCTCGCAAGGAAAAGTGGCATTTACATTCTTTTGAAGTGTAGTCGAGGTATACGTAACACTTCGTAATGAATATTACATCTTATCATGGAACATAGAACTGCGCTGCGATATCGCGTTTTGAGAAACATTAGAACTCTATTGCATCGATACGTAGACATCTGGAAAGGCTATTTCTTAGCGAGGAAGTGTGGCATTTATATTCTTTTGAAGTGTAGGCGAGGTGTACATAACACTTCGCAATGGGTATTATATCTTATCATGAAACATAGAAGTAAGATGCGATATCACGTATTAAGAAGCATTAGAACTCTATTGCTTGGATACGTAGACATGTGCAAACGCTATTTCCTAGCAAGGAAGTGTCGCATTTACATTCATTTGAAGTGAATACGAGGTATACATGACACTTCGCAATGAATATTATATCTTATCACGAAACATAGAAATGTGATGCAATATCGCGCTTTAAGAAACTTTAGAACTCTATTGCTTCGACACGTAGAGATCTGCAAACGCTATTTCCTAGCAAGGAAGTGTCGCATTTACATTCTTTTGAAGTGAATACGAGGTATACATGACACTTCGCAATGAATATTATATCTTATCCTGAAACATAGCAGTTAGATGCGTTATCGCGTTTTAAGAAGAATTAGGACACTGCTGGCTGGATGCGGAGACATCTGCAAACGCTCTTTCCTCTCATGGAATTGTCGTATTTACATTCTTTTGAAGTGAATACAAGGTATACATGACACTTCGCAATGAATATTATATCATATCACGAAACATAGAAATGAGATGCGATATCGCGTTTTAAGAAGCTTTAGAACTCTATTGCTTCGATACATAGAGGTCTGGATACGCTATTTCCTAGCAAGGACGTGCCGTATATACATTCTTTTGAAGTGAATACGAGGTATACATGACACTTCGCAATGAACAATACATCTTATCATGAAACATAGAAGTGAGATGCGGTATCGCGTTTTAAGAAGAATTAGGACTCTGTTGCCTCTTTGCGGAGACATCTGCAAACGTTATTTCCTAGCAAGGAAGTGTTGCATTTACATTCATTTGAAGTTTAGACTAGGAATACATGACACTTCGCAATGAATATTATATCTAATCATGAATCGTAGAAATGAGATGCAACATCTCGTTTTAAGAAGCATTGGAACTCTATTGTTTCCATAAGAAAACATCTGAAAACGCTATTTCCTAGCAAGGAAGTGTCGCATTTACATTCTTTTGAAGTGAGTACGTGGAATACATGACACTTCGCCATGAATATTATATCTTATCATGAAACATAGAAGTGAGGTACGATATCGCGTTTTAAGAAGCATTAGAACCCTATTGCCTCGATGCGGAGACATCTGCAAACGCTATTTCCCAACATGGAAGTGTCGCATTACAATCTTTTCGAGTGAATACGAGGAATACATGACACTTCCCAATGAATATTATGTCTTATCATGAAACATAGAAATGAGATGCGATATCGCGTTATAAGAAGCATTAGAACCCTATTGCCTCGATGCGGAGACATCTGCAAACGCTATTTCCTAGCATGGAAGTGTCGCATTTACATTCTTATGGAGTGAATACGAGGAATACATGACACTTCCCAATGAATATTATATCATATTATGAAGCATAGAAATGAGATGCGATATCGCGTTTTGAGAAGCATTAGAACTCTATTGCTACTAGATGTAGATATCTTCAGTCGTAATTTCCTTGCAAGGAAGTGTCGCATTTACATTCTTTTGGACGGAATACGAGGTATACATGACACTTCGCAGTGAATATTATATCATATCACGAAACATAGAAATGAGATTCGATATCGCGTTTTGCGAAGCATTAGAACCCTCATTCTACGATACGTAGACATCTGCAAACGCTGTTACCTGTCAAGGAACTGTTGCATTTACATTCTTTTGAAGTGAATACGAGGTATACATAACAATGCACAATGAATATTATATCTTATCATGAAACATAGAAATGAGATGCCATATCGCGTTTTGAGAAGCATTAGGACTCTATTGTTTCCATACGTAGACATCTGAGAACGCTATTTCCTAGGAAGGAAGTTTCGCATTTACATTCATTTGGAGTGAGTACGAGGCATGCATGACACTTCGCGATGAATATTATATCTTATCATGAAAAATAGAAATGAGATGCGATATCGCGTTTTAAGAAGCATTAGAACTCTATTGTTTCCATTCGTAGACATCTGCAGACGCTATTTCCTAGCAAAGAAAATCTCGCATTTACGTTCATTTGAAGTGAATACGGGGTATGCATGACACTTTGCAATGAATATTATATCTTATCATGAAACGTAGAAATGAGATGCAACATCTCGTTTAAAGAAGCATTGGAACTCTATTGTTTCCATACGTAGACATCTGAAAACACTATTTCCTAGCAAGGAAGTGTCACATTTACGTTCATTTGAAGTGTATGCGAGGTATACATGACACTTTGCAATGAATATTATATCTCATCATGAAACGTAGAAATGAGATGCGATATCGCGTTTTGAGAAGCATTAGAGCTCCATTGCTTCGATACGTAGACACCTGCAGACGCTAATTCCTAAAAGGAAGTGTCGCATTTACATTCATCTGAAGTGCAGACGAGGAATACATAGCACTTCGCAATGAATGTTATGGGTTATCATGAAACAGAGAAGTGAGATGCGATATCGCGTTTTAAGTAGTACTAGAACACTATTCTTTCTGTACCTAGACAACTGGAAGCGCTATTTCCAAGTAAAGGAAATCACGCATTTACGTTCATTTGAAGTGAATACGGGGTATGCATGACACTTCGCAATGAATATAATATCTTATCATGAAACATAGAAATGAGATGCGATATCCCGTTTTAAGAAGCATTAGCACACTATTGCTACGATACGTAGACATCTGCAAACGCTATTTCCTAGCAAAGGAAATGTCGCATTTACGTTCATTTGATGTGTATGCTTGGTATACATGACACTTTACAATGAATATTATATCTAATCATGAAACGTAGAAATGAGATGCAACATCTCGTTTTAAGAAGCATTAGAACTCTACTGTTTCCATACGAAGACATCTGAAAACGCTATTTCCTAGCAAGGAAGTGTCGCATTTACATTCATTTGAAGTTTATGCGAGGTATACATAACACTTCGCAATCAATATTATATCTTATCATGAAACATAGAAATCAGATGCGATATCTCGTTTTAAGAAGCACTAGAACAGTATTGCTTCGTTACGGAGGTATCTGCAAACGCTATTTCCTAGCAAGGATGTGTCGCAGTTACATTTTTTTGAAGTGTCACGTCCTGAAGTCGCGAAAGCGCTCGTCACGTGGACACTTATCGTAGCCGTTCCCGAAATCGAAGCGAATTGCGCAGAGCTGGGTTCGTCGGCGGACAGGACTCGATTTACCCGTTACAAAGACGTGCAACTTACCTTCCGATACTCCAGGCGTCGTAGCTCTCCTCATCCTCGTAGCGTGGAGTGGAATCCTCCCTCGCGTATGTGTGGCGTCGCATCCCCGTTCCGTGGCGGCGAGTATGCGCGTTGCCAGCGTGTAGGGGATCCGGATGCTGGAGGAGATGCGGATGCTGATCTGTGGCCGTCGAGTTTGGCGGGCGCCGTCTGAGGTTGGCAGGCGGTACACTTTGCTAGGAAGTAGCGTTAGTAGATATTTACGTATCGAAGCAATAGATTTCTAATGCTTCTTAAATCGCGATATCGCATCTCATTCCTATGTTTCGTGATAAGATATAATATCCATTACGAAGTGTCATGTATACCTCGTACTCACTTCAAAAGAATGTAAATGCGACACTTCCTTGCTTGGAAATAGCGTTTGGAGATGTCTACGTATCGAAAAAATAGTATTTTAATGCTCCTTAAATCGTCATGTCGCATCTCATATCTACGTTTCCGGATAAGATATAATATTCATTGCGAAGTGTCATGTATACCTCGTGTTCCTTTCAAAAGAATGTAAATGCTACACATCCTTGCAACGAAGTAGCGTTTGCAGATGTCAACGTATCGAAGCAATAGAGTTCTAATGCTTCTCAAATCGCCATATCGCATCTCATTTCTATGTTTCATGATAAGATATAATATTCAATGTGCAGTGTTATGTATACCTCGTACTCACTTCAAAAGAATGTAAATGCGACACTTCCTTGCTAGGAAATAGCGTTTGCAGATGTCTACGTATCGTAGCATTAGTGCTCTAATGCTTCTCAAAACGCGACATCGTTGCTCATTTCTATGCTTCATGATAGTATATGATATTCATTGCGTAGTGTGATGTATACATCGCATACACTTCAAATGAATGTAAATGCGACACTTCCTTGCTAGGAAATAGCGTTTGCAGATGTCTACGGATCGAAGCAATAGAAATCTAATGCTTCATAAATCGCCATATCGCATCTCATTTCTATGTTTCATGATAAGATATAATATTCATTGTGAAGTGTTATGTATACCTCGTATTCACCTCAAAAGTATGTAAATGCGACACTTCCTTGCTAGGAAATAGCGTTTGCAGATGTCTAAGTACCGAAGCAATAGACTTCTAATGCTTCATAAATCGCCATATCGCATCTCATTTCTATGTTTCATGATAAGATATAATATTCATTACGAAGTGTCATGTATACCTCGTACTCACTTCAAAAGAATGTAAATGCGACACTTCCTTGCTTGGAAATAGCGTTTGGAGATGTCTACGTATCGAAAAAATAGTATTTTAATGCTCCTTAAATCGTCATGTCGCATCTCATATCTACGTTTCCGGATAAGATATAATATTCATTGCGAAGTGTCATGTATACCTCGTGTTCCTTTCAAAAGAATGTAAATGCTACACATCCTTGCAACGAAGTAGCGTTTGCAGATGTCAACGTATCGAGGCAATAGAGTTCTAATGCTTCTCAAATCGCCATATCGCATCTCATTTCTATGTTTCATGATAAGATATAATATTCAATGTGCAGTGTTATGTATACCTCGTACTCACTTCAAAAGAATGTAAATGCGACACTTCCTTGCTAGGAAATAGCGTTTGCAGATGTCTACGTATCGTAGCATTAGTGCTCTAATGCTTCTCAAAACGCGACATCGTTGCTCATTTCTATGCTTCATGATAGTATATGATATTCATTGCGTAGTGTGATGTATACATCGCATACACTTCAAATGAATGTAAATGCGACACTTCCTTGCTAGGAAATAGCGTTTGCAGATGTCTACGGATCGAAGCAATAGAAATCTAATGCTTCATAAATCGCCATATCGCATCTCATTTCTATGTTTCATGATAAGATATAATATTCATTGTGAAGTGTTATGTATACCTCGTATTCACCTCAAAAGTATGTAAATGCGACACTTCCTTGCTAGGAAATAGCGTTTGCAGATGTCTAAGTACCGAAGCAATAGACTTCTAATGCTTCTTAAATCGCCATATCGCATCTCATTTCTGTCTTTCATGATAAGATATAGTATTCATTGTGCAGTGTTATGTATAACTCGTCTATACTTCAAATGAATGTAAATGCGACACTTCCTTGCCAGGAAATAGCGTTTACAGATGTCTTCCATTCGTGGCATTAGTGCTCTAATGCTTCTCAAAACGCGATATCGCTTCTCATTACTATGTTTCATGATAATATATAATTTTCATTGCGAAGCGTTATCTGTACCTCGTATTCACTTCACATGAATGTAAACGCGACACTTCTTTGCCAGGAAATAGCGTTTGCAGATGTCTACGTATCGTACCATTAGAGTTCTAATGCTTCTCAAAACGCGATATCGCTTCTCATTACCATGTTTCATTGTAATATATAATATTCATTGTGGAGTGTTATGTATACCTCGTATTCACTTCAAAAGAATGTAAATGCGACACTTCCTTGCTAGGAAATAGCGTTTGCAGATGTCTACGTATCGAAGCAATAGGGATCTAATGCTTCTTAAATCGCCATATCGCATCTCATTTCTATGTTTCATGATAAGATATAATAATCATTGTGCAGTGTTATGTATATCTCGTCTATACTTCAAATGGATGTAAATGCGACACTTCCTTGCTAGGAAATAGCGTTTGCAGATGTCTACGTATCGAAGCTATAGCGTCCTAAAGCTTCTTAAATCGCCATATCGCTTCTCACTTCTATGTTTCATGATAATATATAATATTCACTGCGAAGTGTCATGTATACCTCGCATACACTTCAAATGAACGTAGATATGACACTTCCTTGCTAGGAAATAGCGTTTCCAGATGTCTACGTATCGAAGCAGTAGTGTTCTAATGCTTGTTAAATCGCGATGTCGCATCACATTTCAATGGTTCATGTTAAGATATAATATTCATTGTGGAGTGTTATGTATACCTCGTATTCGTTTCAAAAGAATGTAAATGCGACACTTCCTCGCTAGGAAGTAGCGTTTGCAGATGTCTACGTATCGAAGCAATAGTGTTCTAATGCTTCCTAAATCGCCATATTACATCACATTTCTATGTTTCATGATAAGATATAATATTCATTGCGAAGTGTCACGTATACCTCGTATTCCTTTCAAAAGAATGTAAATGCGACACTTCCTTGCTCGGAAATAGCGTTTGCAGATGTCTACGTGTCGTGGCATTATAGTTCTAATGCTTCTCAAAACGCGATATCGCTACTCATTACTATGTTTCTTGATAATATATAATATTCATTGTGGAGTGTTATGTATACCTCGTATTCACTTCAAAAGAATGTAAATGCGACACTTCCTTGCTAGGAAATAGCGTTTGCAGATGTCTACGTATCGAAGCAGTAGAGTTCTAATGCTTCTTAAATCGCCTATATCGCATCTCATTTCTATGTTTCATGATAAGATATAATATTCATTGTGCAGTGTTATGTATATCTCGTCTATACTTCAAATGTATGTAAATGCGACACTTCCTTGCTAGGAAGTAGCGTTTACAGATGTCTACGTATCGAAGCAGTAGTGTTCTAATGCTTCTTAAATCGCGATATCGCATCCCATTTCTATGTTTCATGATAAGATATAATATTCATTGCGAAGTGTCACGTATACCTCGTATTCCTTTAAAAAGAATGTAAATGCGACACTTCCTTGCTCGGAAATAGCGATTGCAGATGTCTACGTATCGTGGCATTATAGTTCTAATGCTTCTCAAAACGCGATATCGCTACTCATTACTATGTTTCTTGATAATATATATTATTCATTGTGGAGTGTTATGTATACCTCGTATTCACTTCAAAAGAATGTAAATGCGACACTTCCTTGCTAGGAAATAGCGTTTGCAGATGTCTACGTATCGAAGCAGTAGAGTTTTAATGCTTCTTAAATCGCCATATCGCATCTCATTTCTATGTTTCATGATAAGATATAATATTCATTGTGCAGTGTTATGTACATCTCGTCTATACTTCAAATGGATGTAAATGCGACACTTCCTTGCTCGGAAATTGCGTTTGCAGATGTCTACGTATCGTGGCATTAGAGTTCTAATGCTTCATAAATCGTCATATCGCTTCTCATTTCTATGTTTCATGATAATATATAATATTCACTGCGAAGTGTCATGTATACCTCGTATTCCTTTCAAAAGTATGTAAGCGCGACACTTCCATGCTAGGAAATAGGGTTTGCAGATGTCTACGTATCGAAGCAATAGATTTCTAATGCTTCATAAATCGTCATATCGCATTTCATTTCTATGTTTCATGATAATATATAATATTCATAGCGAAGTGTCATCTATACCTCGTATTCCTTTCAAAAGAATGTAAGTGCGACACTTCCTTGTTAGGAAGTAGCGATTGCAGATTTCTACGTATCGCAGCAATAGAGTTCTAATGCTTCTCAAAACGCGATATCGCTACTCAATGCTATGTTTCATAATAATATATAACATTCATTGTGGAGTGTTATGTATACCTCGTATTCACTTCAAAAGAATGTAAATGCGACACTTCCTTGCCAGGAAATAGCGTTTGCAGATGTCTACGTATCGTAGCATTAGAGTTCTAATGCTTCTCAAAACGCGATATCGCTAATCAATGCTATGTTTCATGATAATATATAATATTCATTGCGGAGTGTTATGTATACCTCGTATTCACTTCAAAAGAATGTAAATGCGACACTTCCTTGCTTGGAAATAGCATTTGCAGATGTCTACGTATCGAAGCAATAGAGTTCTAAAGCTTGCTAATTCGCGAAAACGCATCTCATTTCTATGTTTCATGATAAGATATAATATTCATTGATGAGTGTTATGTATACCTCGTATTCACTCGAAGGAATGTAAACGCGACACTTCCTTGCCAGGATATAGCATTTGCAGATGTCCACGTATCGTAGCAACAGTATTCTAATGCTTGTCAAAACGCGATATAGCATCTCATTTCTATGTCTCATTATAAGATATAATATTCATTGCGATATGGCATGTATACCTCGCATTCACTTCAAAAGGATGTAAATGCTAAACTTCCTTGCAAGGAAGTAGCGTTTGCAGATGTCTACGTATCGAAGCAGTAGTGTTCTAATGCTTCTTAAATCGCGATATAGCATCTCATTTCTATGTTTCATGATAAGATATAATATTCATTGTGGAGCTTATGTATTCCTCGTATTCACGTCAAAAGAATGTAAATGCGACACTTCCTTGCTAGGAAATAGCGTTTGCAGATGTCTACGTATCGAAGCTATAGTGTCCTAAGGCTTCTTAAATCGCCATATCGCTTCTCATTTCTATGTTTCATGATAATATATAATATTCACTGCGAAGTGTCATGTATACCTCGCATACACTTCAAATGAACGTAGATGCGACACTTCCTTGCTAGGAAATAGCGTTTCCAGATGTCTACGTATCGAAGCAGTAGTGTTCTAATGCTTTTTAAATCGCGATGTCGCATCTCATTTCAATGGTTCATGATAAGATATAATATTCATTGTGGAGTGTTATGTATACTTCGTATTCGTTTCAAAAGAATGTAAATGCGACACTTCCTTGCTAGGAAGTAGCGTGTGCTGATGTCTACGTATCGAAGCAATAGATTTCTAAAGCTTGCTAATTCGCGATATCGCATCTCATATCTATGTTTCATGATAATATATAATATTAATTGCGAAGTTTCATGTATACCTCGCATACAATTCAAACGAATGTGAATGCCACAGTTCCTTGCTAGGAAAAAGCGTTTGCAGATGTCTACGTATCGAAACAATAGATTTCTAATGCTTCTTAAATCGCCATATCGCATCTCATTTCTATGTTTCATGATGAGATATAATATTGATTGTGCAGTATTATGTATACCTCGTATTCACTTCAATAGAATGTAAATGCTACAATTCCTTGCAAGGAAACAGCGTTTGCATATGTCTACGTATCGAAGCAATAGATTTCTAAAGCTTGCTAATTTCCGATATCGCATCTCATATCTATGTTTCATGATAATACATAATATTCATTGCGAAGTGTCATGTATACATCGCATACACATCAAATGAATGTGAATGCGACAGTTCCTTGCTAGGAAATAGTGTTTGCAGATATCTACGTATCGAAGCAATAGAGTTCTAAAGCTTATTATATCGCGATATCGCACCTCATTTCTACGTTTCATGATAATATATAATATTCTTTGTGGAGTGTTATGTATACCTCGTATTCCTTTCAAAAGAATGTAAGTGCGACACTTCCTTGCTAGGCATTAGCGTTTGCAGATGTCTACGTATCGAAGCAATAGGGATCTAATGCTTCCTAAATAGCCATATCGCTTCTCATTTCTATGTTTCATGATAATATATAATATTCACTGCGAAGTGTCATGTATACCTCGTATTCCTTTCAAAAGAATGTAAGCGCGACACTTCCATGCTAGGAAATAGGGTTTGCAGATGTCTACGTATCGAAGCAATAGATTTCTAATGCTTCATAAATCGTCATATCGCATTTCATTTCTATGTTTCATGATAATATATAATATTCATAGCGAAGTGTCATCTATACCTCGTATTCCTTTCAAAAGAATGTAAGTGCCACACTTCCTTGTTAGGAAGTAGCGATTGCAGATTTCTACGTATCGCAGCAGTAGAGTTCTAATGCTTCTCAAAACGCGATATCGCTACTAAATGCTATGTTTCATAATAATATATAACATTCATTGTGGAGTGTTATGTATACCTCGTATTCACTTCAAAAGAATGTAAATGCGACACTTCCTTGCCAGGAAATAGCGTTTGCAGATGTCTACGTATCGTAGCATTAGAGTTCTAATGCTTCTCAAAACGCGATATCGCTACTAAATGCTATGTTTCATGATAATATATAATATTCATTGCGGAGTGTTATGTATACCTCGTATTCACTTCAAAAGAATGTAAATGCGACACTTCCTTGCTTGGAAATAGCATTTGCAGATGTCTACGTATCGAAGCAATAGAGTTCTAAAGCTTGCTAATTCGCGATAACGCATCTCATTTCTATGTTTCATGATAAGATATAATATTCATTGATGAGTGTTATGTATACCTCGTATTCACTCGAAGGAATGTAAACGCGACACTTCCTTGCCAGGATATAGCATTTGCAGATGTCCACGTATCGTAGTAACAGTATTCTAATGCTTGTCAAAACGCGATATAGCATCTCATTTCTATGTCTCATTATAAGATATAATATTCATTGCGATATGGCATGTATACCTCGCATTCACTTCAAAAGGATGTAAATGCTAAACTTCCTTGCAAGGAAGTAGCGTTTGCAGATGTCTACGTATCGAAGCAGTAGTGTTCTAATGCTTCTTAAATCGCGATATAGCATCTCATTTCTATGTTTCATGATAAGATATAATATTCATTGTTGAGCTTATGTATTCCTCGTATTCACGTCAAAAGAATGTAAATGCGACACTTCCTTGCTAGGAAATTGCGTTTGCAGATGTCTGCGCATCGTGGCATTAGTGTTCTAATGCTTCTCAGAACGCGATGTCGCATCTCATTTCTATGTTTCATGATAAGATATAATATTCAGAGTGCAGTGTTACGTATACCTCGTATTCACTTCAAAAGAATGTAAATGCGACACTTCTTTGCTAGAATGTAGAGTTTGCAGGTGTCTACGTATGGAAGCAATAGAGTTCTAGTGCTTCTTAAAACGCGATATCGCATTTCATTTCTATGTTTCATGATAAGATATAGTATTCATTGTGCAGTGATATGTATACCTCGTATTCACTTCAAAAGAATATAAACGCGACACTTCCTTGCTAGGAAATATCGTTTGCAGATGTCTACGTATCGAAGCAATAGAGTTCTAATGCTTCTTAAATCGCGATATCGCACCTCATTTCTATGTTTCATGATAATATATAATATTCATTGTGGAGTGTTATGTATACCTCGTACTCACTTCAAAAGAATGTAAGTGCGACACTTCCTTGCTAGGAAGTAGCGCTGGCAGATGTCTACTTATCTAAGCAATAGACATCTAATGCTTCATAAATCGCCATATCGCATCTCATTTCTATGCTTCATGATAAGATATAATATTCATTGCGAAGTGTTATGTATACCTCGTATTCACTTCAAAAGAATGTAAATGCGACACTTCCTTGCAAGGTAATAGCCTTTGCAGATGTCTACGTATCGAAGCAATAGATTTCTAAATCTTGCTAATTCGCGATATCGATCCTCATATCTATGTTAAATGATAATTTATAATATTCATTGCGAAATGTCAGGTATACCTCGCACACACTTCAACTGAATGTGAATGCGACAGTTCCTTGCAAGGAAATAGTGATTGCTGATGTCTACGTATCGATGTAATAGAGTTCTAATGCTTCGTAAATCGCGATATAGCATCTCATTTCTATGTTTGATGATAAGATATAATATTCAGTGGGCAGTGTTATGCTTACCTCGGATTCACTTCAGAAGAATGTAAATGCGACACTTCGTTGCTAGGAAGTAGCGTTTGCAGATGTCTACGTATCGAAGCAGTAGTGTTCTAATGCTTCTTAAATCGCGATATCGCATCTCATTTCTATGTTTCATGACAATATATAATATTCATTGCGAAGTGTCATGTATACCTCGCGTGCACTTAAAATGAATGTAAATGCGACACTTCCTTGCAAGGAAATAGCGTTTGCAGATGTCTACGTATCGTGGGATTAGTGTTCTAATGCCTCTCAAAACGCGAAATCGCTTCACATTTCTATGTTTCATGATAAGATATAATATTCATTGTGGAGCTTATGTATTCCTCGTATTCACGTCAAAAGAATGTAAATGCGACACTTCCTTGCTAGGAAATAGCGTTTGCAGATGTCTGTGCATCGTGGCATTAGAGTTCTAATGCTTCTCAGAACGCGATGTCGCATCTCATTTCTATGTTTCATGATAAGATATAATATTCAGAGTGCAGTGTTACGTATACCTCGTATTCACTTCAAAAGAATGTAAATGCGACACTTCCTTGCTAGGAAGTAGCGTTTGCAGATGTCCACGTATCGTGGCATTAGTGTTCTAATGCTTCTCAAAACGCGATATCGCATCTCATATCTATGTTTCATGATAATATATAATATTCATTGTGGAGTGTTATGTATACCTCGTATTCATTTCAATAGAATGTAAATGCGACACTTCCTTGCTAGGAAATAGCGTTTGCAGATGTGTACGTATCGAAGCAATAGATTTCTAAAGCTTGCTAATTCGCGATATCGAATCTCATATCTGCGTTTTATGATAATATATAATATTCATTGCGAAGTTTCATGTGTACCTCGCATACAAATCAAACGAATGTGAATGCGACAGTTCCTTGCTAGGAAATAGTGATTGCTGATGTCTACGTATCGATGTAATAGAGTTCTAATGCTTCTTAAATCGCGATATCGCACCTCATTTCTATGTTTCATGATAAGATATAATATTCATTGTGTAGTGTTATGTTTATCTCATCTATACTTCAAATGAATGTAAATGCGACACTTCCTTGCTCGGAAATAGCGATTGCAGATGTCTACGTATCGTGGCATTATAGTTCTAATGCTTCTCAAAACGCGATATCGCTACTCATTACTATGTTTCTTGATAATATATATTATTCATTGTGGAGTGTTATGTATACCTCGTATTCACTTCAAAAGAATGTAAATGCGACACTTCCTTGCTAGGAAATAGCGTTTGCAGATGTCTACGTATCGAAGCAGTAGAGTTTTAATGCTTCTTAAATCGCCATATCGCATCTCATTTCTATGTTTCATGATAAGATATAATATTCATTGTGCAGTGTTATGTACATCTCGTCTATACTTCAAATGGATGTAAATGCGACACTTCCTTGCTCGGAAATTGCGTTTGCAGATGTCTACGTATCGTGGCATTAGAGTTCTAATGCTTCATAAATCGTCATATCGCTTCTCATTTCTATGTTTCATGATAATATATAATATTCACTGCGAAGTGTCATGTATACCTCGTATTCCTTTCAAAAGTATGTAAGCGCGACACTTCCATGCTAGGAAATAGGGTTTGCAGATGTCTACGTATCGAAGCAATAGATTTCTAATGCTTCATAAATCGTCATATCGCATTTCATTTCTATGTTTCATGATAATATATAATATTCATAGCGAAGTGTCATCTATACCTCGTATTCCTTTCAAAAGAATGTAAGTGCGACACTTCCTTGTTAGGAAGTAGCGATTGCAGATTTCTACGTATCGCAGCAATAGAGTTCTAATGCTTCTCAAAACGCGATATCGCTACTCAATGCTATGTTTCATAATAATATATAACATTCATTGTGGAGTGTTATGTATACCTCGTATTCACTTCAAAAGAATGTAAATGCGACACTTCCTTGCCAGGAAATAGCGTTTGCAGATGTCTACGTATCGTAGCATTAGAGTTCTAATGCTTCTCAAAACGCGATATCGCTAATCAATGCTATGTTTCATGATAATATATAATATTCATTGCGGAGTGTTATGTATACCTCGTATTCACTTCAAAAGAATGTAAATGCGACACTTCCTTGCTTGGAAATAGCATTTGCAGATGTCTACGTATCGAAGCAATAGAGTTCTAAAGCTTGCTAATTCGCGAAAACGCATCTCATTTCTATGTTTCATGATAAGATATAATATTCATTGATGAGTGTTATGTATACCTCGTATTCACTCGAAGGAATGTAAACGCGACACTTCCTTGCCAGGATATAGCATTTGCAGATGTCCACGTATCGTAGCAACAGTATTCTAATGCTTGTCAAAACGCGATATAGCATCTCATTTCTATGTCTCATTATAAGATATAATATTCATTGCGATATGGCATGTATACCTCGCATTCACTTCAAAAGGATGTAAATGCTAAACTTCCTTGCAAGGAAGTAGCGTTTGCAGATGTCTACGTATCGAAGCAGTAGTGTTCTAATGCTTCTTAAATCGCGATATAGCATCTCATTTCTATGTTTCATGATAAGATATAATATTCATTGTGGAGCTTATGTATTCCTCGTATTCACGTCAAAAGAATGTAAATGCGACACTTCCTTGCTAGGAAATAGCGTTTGCAGATGTCTACGTATCGAAGCTATAGTGTCCTAAGGCTTCTTAAATCGCCATATCGCTTCTCATTTCTATGTTTCATGATAATATATAATATTCACTGCGAAGTGTCATGTATACCTCGCATACACTTCAAATGAACGTAGATGCGACACTTCCTTGCTAGGAAATAGCGTTTCCAGATGTCTACGTATCGAAGCAGTAGTGTTCTAATGCTTTTTAAATCGCGATGTCGCATCTCATTTCAATGGTTCATGATAAGATATAATATTCATTGTGGAGTGTTATGTATACTTCGTATTCGTTTCAAAAGAATGTAAATGCGACACTTCCTTGCTAGGAAGTAGCGTGTGCTGATGTCTACGTATCGAAGCAATAGATTTCTAAAGCTTGCTAATTCGCGATATCGCATCTCATATCTATGTTTCATGATAATATATAATATTAATTGCGAAGTTTCATGTATACCTCGCATACAATTCAAACGAATGTGAATGCCACAGTTCCTTGCTAGGAAAAAGCGTTTGCAGATGTCTACGTATCGAAACAATAGATTTCTAATGCTTCTTAAATCGCCATATCGCATCTCATTTCTATGTTTCATGATGAGATATAATATTGATTGTGCAGTATTATGTATACCTCGTATTCACTTCAATAGAATGTAAATGCTACAATTCCTTGCAAGGAAACAGCGTTTGCATATGTCTACGTATCGAAGCAATAGATTTCTAAAGCTTGCTAATTTCCGATATCGCATCTCATATCTATGTTTCATGATAATACATAATATTCATTGCGAAGTGTCATGTATACATCGCATACACATCAAATGAATGTGAATGCGACAGTTCCTTGCTAGGAAATAGTGTTTGCAGATATCTACGTATCGAAGCAATAGAGTTCTAAAGCTTATTATATCGCGATATCGCACCTCATTTCTACGTTTCATGATAATATATAATATTCTTTGTGGAGTGTTATGTATACCTCGTATTCCTTTCAAAAGAATGTAAGTGCGACACTTCCTTGCTAGGCATTAGCGTTTGCAGATGTCTACGTATCGAAGCAATAGGGATCTAATGCTTCCTAAATAGCCATATCGCTTCTCATTTCTATGTTTCATGATAATATATAATATTCACTGCGAAGTGTCATGTATACCTCGTATTCCTTTCAAAAGAATGTAAGCGCGACACTTCCATGCTAGGAAATAGGGTTTGCAGATGTCTACGTATCGAAGCAATAGATTTCTAATGCTTCATAAATCGTCATATCGCATTTCATTTCTATGTTTCATGATAATATATAATATTCATAGCGAAGTGTCATCTATACCTCGTATTCCTTTCAAAAGAATGTAAGTGCCACACTTCCTTGTTAGGAAGTAGCGATTGCAGATTTCTACGTATCGCAGCAGTAGAGTTCTAATGCTTCTCAAAACGCGATATCGCTACTAAATGCTATGTTTCATAATAATATATAACATTCATTGTGGAGTGTTATGTATACCTCGTATTCACTTCAAAAGAATGTAAATGCGACACTTCCTTGCCAGGAAATAGCGTTTGCAGATGTCTACGTATCGTAGCATTAGAGTTCTAATGCTTCTCAAAACGCGATATCGCTACTAAATGCTATGTTTCATGATAATATATAATATTCATTGCGGAGTGTTATGTATACCTCGTATTCACTTCAAAAGAATGTAAATGCGACACTTCCTTGCTTGGAAATAGCATTTGCAGATGTCTACGTATCGAAGCAATAGAGTTCTAAAGCTTGCTAATTCGCGATAACGCATCTCATTTCTATGTTTCATGATAAGATATAATATTCATTGATGAGTGTTATGTATACCTCGTATTCACTCGAAGGAATGTAAACGCGACACTTCCTTGCCAGGATATAGCATTTGCAGATGTCCACGTATCGTAGTAACAGTATTCTAATGCTTGTCAAAACGCGATATAGCATCTCATTTCTATGTCTCATTATAAGATATAATATTCATTGCGATATGGCATGTATACCTCGCATTCACTTCAAAAGGATGTAAATGCTAAACTTCCTTGCAAGGAAGTAGCGTTTGCAGATGTCTACGTATCGAAGCAGTAGTGTTCTAATGCTTCTTAAATCGCGATATAGCATCTCATTTCTATGTTTCATGATAAGATATAATATTCATTGTTGAGCTTATGTATTCCTCGTATTCACGTCAAAAGAATGTAAATGCGACACTTCCTTGCTAGGAAATTGCGTTTGCAGATGTCTGCGCATCGTGGCATTAGTGTTCTAATGCTTCTCAGAACGCGATGTCGCATCTCATTTCTATGTTTCATGATAAGATATAATATTCAGAGTGCAGTGTTACGTATACCTCGTATTCACTTCAAAAGAATGTAAATGCGACACTTCTTTGCTAGAATGTAGAGTTTGCAGGTGTCTACGTATGGAAGCAATAGAGTTCTAGTGCTTCTTAAAACGCGATATCGCATTTCATTTCTATGTTTCATGATAAGATATAGTATTCATTGTGCAGTGATATGTATACCTCGTATTCACTTCAAAAGAATATAAACGCGACACTTCCTTGCTAGGAAATATCGTTTGCAGATGTCTACGTATCGAAGCAATAGAGTTCTAATGCTTCTTAAATCGCGATATCGCACCTCATTTCTATGTTTCATGATAATATATAATATTCATTGTGGAGTGTTATGTATACCTCGTACTCACTTCAAAAGAATGTAAGTGCGACACTTCCTTGCTAGGAAGTAGCGCTGGCAGATGTCTACTTATCTAAGCAATAGACATCTAATGCTTCATAAATCGCCATATCGCATCTCATTTCTATGCTTCATGATAAGATATAATATTCATTGCGAAGTGTTATGTATACCTCGTATTCACTTCAAAAGAATGTAAATGCGACACTTCCTTGCAAGGTAATAGCCTTTGCAGATGTCTACGTATCGAAGCAATAGATTTCTAAATCTTGCTAATTCGCGATATCGATCCTCATATCTATGTTAAATGATAATTTATAATATTCATTGCGAAATGTCAGGTATACCTCGCACACACTTCAACTGAATGTGAATGCGACAGTTCCTTGCAAGGAAATAGTGATTGCTGATGTCTACGTATCGATGTAATAGAGTTCTAATGCTTCGTAAATCGCGATATAGCATCTCATTTCTATGTTTGATGATAAGATATAATATTCAGTGGGCAGTGTTATGCTTACCTCGGATTCACTTCAGAAGAATGTAAATGCGACACTTCGTTGCTAGGAAGTAGCGTTTGCAGATGTCTACGTATCGAAGCAGTAGTGTTCTAATGCTTCTTAAATCGCGATATCGCATCTCATTTCTATGTTTCATGACAATATATAATATTCATTGCGAAGTGTCATGTATACCTCGCGTGCACTTAAAATGAATGTAAATGCGACACTTCCTTGCAAGGAAATAGCGTTTGCAGATGTCTACGTATCGTGGGATTAGTGTTCTAATGCCTCTCAAAACGCGAAATCGCTTCACATTTCTATGTTTCATGATAAGATATAATATTCATTGTGGAGCTTATGTATTCCTCGTATTCACGTCAAAAGAATGTAAATGCGACACTTCCTTGCTAGGAAATAGCGTTTGCAGATGTCTGTGCATCGTGGCATTAGAGTTCTAATGCTTCTCAGAACGCGATGTCGCATCTCATTTCTATGTTTCATGATAAGATATAATATTCAGAGTGCAGTGTTACGTATACCTCGTATTCACTTCAAAAGAATGTAAATGCGACACTTCCTTGCTAGGAAGTAGCGTTTGCAGATGTCCACGTATCGTGGCATTAGTGTTCTAATGCTTCTCAAAACGCGATATCGCATCTCATATCTATGTTTCATGATAATATATAATATTCATTGTGGAGTGTTATGTATACCTCGTATTCATTTCAATAGAATGTAAATGCGACACTTCCTTGCTAGGAAATAGCGTTTGCAGATGTGTACGTATCGAAGCAATAGATTTCTAAAGCTTGCTAATTCGCGATATCGAATCTCATATCTGCGTTTTATGATAATATATAATATTCATTGCGAAGTTTCATGTGTACCTCGCATACAAATCAAACGAATGTGAATGCGACAGTTCCTTGCTAGGAAATAGTGATTGCTGATGTCTACGTATCGATGTAATAGAGTTCTAATGCTTCTTAAATCGCGATATCGCACCTCATTTCTATGTTTCATGATAAGATATAATATTCATTGTGTAGTGTTATGTTTATCTCATCTATACTTCAAATGAATGTAAATGCGACACTTCCTTGCTAGGAAATAGCGTTTGCAGATGTCTGCGCATCGTGGCATTAGAGTTCTAATGCTTCTCAGAACGCGATGTCGCATCTCATTTCTATGTTTCATGATAAGATATAATATTCAGAGTGCAGTGTTACGTATACCTCGTATTCACTTCAAAAGAATGTAAATGCGACACTTCCTTGCTAGGAAGTAGCGTTTGCAGATGTCTACGCATCGAAGCAATAGTGTGCTAATGCTTCTTAAATCGCGATATCGCATCTCATTTCTATGTTTCATGATAAGATATAATATTCACAGTGCAGTGTTATGTATACCTCGTATTCACTTCAAAAGAATGTAAACGCGACACTTCCTTGCTAGGAAGTAGCGTTTGCAGATGTCTACGTATCGTTGCATTAGTGTTCTAATGCTTCTCAAAACGCGATATCGCATCTCATTTCTATGTTTCATGATAATATATAATATTCATTGTGGAGTGTTATGTATACCTCGTATTCATTTCAATACAATGTAAATGCGACACTTCCTTGCTAGGAAATAGCGTTTGCAGATGTAAACGTATCGAAGCAATAGATTTCTAAAGCTTGCTAATTCGCGATATCGAATCTCATATCTGCGTTTCATGATAATATATAATATTCATTGCGAAGTTTCATGTGTACCTCGCATACAATTCAAACGAATGTGAATGCGACAGTTCCTTGCTAGGAAATAGCGTTTGCAGATGTTTACGTATCGAAGTAATAGACATCTAATGCTTCATAAATCGCGATATCGCATCTCATTTCTAGGTTTCATGATAAGATATAATATTCATTGCGAAGTGTCACGTATACCTCGTATTCCTTTCAAAAGATTGTAAATGCGACACTTCCTTCCTAGGAAGTAGCGTTTGCACATGTCTACGCATCGAAGCAATAGTGTTCGAATGCTTCTTAAATCGCGATATCGCATCTCATTTCTATGTTTCATGATAAGATATAATATTCACAGTGCAGTGTTATGTATACCTCGTATTCACTTCAAAAGAATGTAAACGCGACACTTCCTTGCTAGGAAATATCGTTTGCAGATGTCTACGTATCGAAGCAATAGAGTTCTAATGCTTCTTAAATCGCGATATCGCACCTCTTTTCTATGTTTCACGATAAGATATAATATTCATTGTGTAGTGTTATGTTTATCTCATCTATACTTCAAATGAATGTAAATGCGACGCTTCCTTGCTAGGAAGTAGCGTTTGCAGATGTCTACGTATCGTGGCATTAGAGTTCTATATCTTGACAGAACGCGATATCGCTTCTCATTTCTTCGTTTCTTTATAATATATAATATTCATTGCGAAGTGTCATGTGTACCTCGCATACACTTAAAATGAATTAAATGCGACATTTCCTTGCTAGGAAGTAGCGTTTGCAGATGTCTACGTATCGTAGCATTAGTGCTCTAATGCTTCTCAAAACGCGACAGCGTTTCTCATTTCTATGTTTCATGATAGTATACAATATTCATCGAGTAGTGTCATGTATACCTTGCATACACTTCAAATGAATGTAAATGCGACACTTCCTTGCTAAGAAATAGCGTTTGCGGATGTCTACGTATCGTAGCATTAGAGTTCTAATGCTTCTCAAAACGCGATATCGCTACTCATTACTATGTTTCATGATAATATATAATATTCACTGTGGAGTGTTATGTATACCTCGTATTCATTTCAAAAGAATGTAAATGCGGCACTTCCATGCTATTAAATAGCGTTTGCATATGTCTACGTATCGACGCAATAGAGTTCTAAAGCTTCTTAAAACGCGATATCGCATTTCATTTCTATATTTCATGATAAGATATAATATTCATAGCGAAGTGTTATGTATACCTCGCATACACTTTAAATGGATGTAAATGCGACACTTCCTAGCTAGGAAGTAGCGTTCGCAGATATCCACGTATCGAAGCAATAGAGTTCTAATGCTTCCTAAAGCACGATATCTCATCTCATTTATATGTTTCAAGATAAGATATAATATTCATTGTGGAGCGTTATTTATACATCGTATTCACTTCAGACGAATGTAAATGCGACACTTCCTTGCTAGGATGTAGCGATTGCAGATGTCTACGTATAGAAGCAAGAGAGTTCTAATGCTTGTTCAAATGAGATATCGCATTTGATTTCTATGTTTCATTATACGATATAATATTCATTGCGAATTGTTATGAATACCTCGTATTCACTTCAAAAGAATGTAAATGCAACACTTCCTTGCTAGGAAATAGCGTTTGCAGATGTCTACGTATCGAAGCAATAGGGTTCTAAAGCTTGCTAATTCGCGATATCGCATCTCATTTCTATGTTTTATGATAATATATAATATTCATTACGATGTGTCATGTACACCTCGCATACACTTCAAATGAATGTGAATGCGACACTTCCTTGCCAGGAAATAGCCTTTGCAGTTGTCTACGTATCGTAGCATTAGAGTTCTAATGCTTCTCAAAACGCGATATCGCTACTCATTACTATGTTTCATGATAATATGTAATATTCATTGTGGAGTGTTATGTATACCTCGTATTCACTTCAAAGGAATGTAAATGCGACACTTCCTTGCTTGGAAATAGTGCTTGCAGATGTCTACGTATCGAAGCAATAGAGTGCTAATGCTTCTTAGATCGCCAAATTGCATCTCATTTCTATGTTTCATGATAAGATATAATATTCATTGTGGAGTGTTATGTATACCTCGTATTTACTTCAAAAGAATATAAACGCGACACTTAATTGCCGGGAGATAGCGCTTGCAGATGTCTACGTATCAAAGCAATAGGGTTCTAAATCTTGCTAATTTGCGATATCGCATCTCATTTCTATGCTTCATGAGTTGATATAATATTCATTGCGAAGTGTCATGTATAGCTCGTATTCCATTCAAAAGAATGTAAATGCGACACTTCCTTGCTTGGAAATAGCGATTGTATATGTTTCCGTATCGAAGCAATAGTGCTCTAATGCTTCTCAAAACGCGATGTCGCATCTCATTTCTGTGTTTCATGATTACATATAATATTCACTGTGCAGTATTATGTATACCTCGTATTCACATCAGAAGAATGTAAATGCGACACTTCCTTGCTAGGAAATAGCGTTTGTAGGTGTCTACGTATCGTGGCATTAGTGTTCTAACGCTTGTTAAATCGCGATATCGCATCTCAATTCTATGTTTCATGATAAGATATAATATTCATTGTGCAGTGTTATGTATATCTCGTCTATACTTCAAATGAATGTAAATGCGACACTTCCTTGCTAGGAAATAGCGTTTGCAGATGTCTACGTATCGAAGCAATAGGGTTCTAAAGCTTGCTAATTCGCGATATCGCATCTCATTTCTATGTTTCATGATAATATATAATATTCATTACGAAGTGTCATGTACACCTCGCATACACTTCTAATGAATGTGAATGCGACACTTCCTTGCCAGGAAATAGCGTTTGCAGTTGTCTACGTATCGTAGCATTAGAGTTCTAATGCTTCTCAAAACGCGATATCGCTACTCATTACTATGTTTCATGATAATATGTAATATTCATTGTGGAGTGTTATGAATACCTCGTATTCACTTCAAAGGAATGTAAATGCGACACTTCCTTGCTTGGAAATAGCGCTTGCAGATGTCTACGTATCGAAGCAATAGAGTTCTAATGCTTCTTAGATCGCCAAATTGCATCTCATTTCTATGTTTCACGATAAGATATAATATTCATTGTGGAGTGTTATGTATACCTCGTATTTACTTCAAAAGAATATTAACGCGACACTTAATTGCCGGGAAATAGTGCTTGGAGATGTCTACGTATCGAAGCAATAGTGTTCTAAAGCTTGCTAATTTGCGATATCGCATCTCATTTCTATGCTTCATGAGTTGATATAATATTCATTGCGAAGTGTCATGTATAGCTAGTATTCATTTCAAAAGAATGTAAATGCGACACTTCCTTGCTAGGAAATCTGGTTTGCAGATGTCTACGTATCCAAGCAATCGTGTTCCAATGCTTCTTAAATCGCGATATCGCATCTCATTTCTACGTTTCATGATAAGATATAATATTCAATGTGCAGTGTTCTGCATACCTCGTATTCATTTCAAAGGAGTGTAAATGCGACACATCTTTGATAGGAAATAGCGTTGGCAGATGTCTACGTATCGAAGCAATAGGGTTCTAATGCTTCTCAAAACGCGATATCGCATCACATTCCTATGTTTCATGATAAGATATAATATTCAATGTGCAGTGTTATGTGCTCCTCGTATTCACTTCAAAAGAAATTAAATGCGACAATACCTTGCTAGGAAATAGCGTTTGCAGATGTCTCCGTAACGAAGAAATAGTGTTCTAATGCTTCTTAAATCGCGATATCGGATCTCATTTCTATGTTTCGTGAAAAGATATAATATTCATTGCGAAGTGTCATGCTTACCTCGTACTCACTTCAAAATAATGTAAATGCGTCACTTGCTTGCTAGGAAATAGCGTTTGGAGATGTCTACGTATCGAAGCAATAGTGCTCTAATGCTTCTTAAATCCCGATATCGCATCTCATTTCTATGTTTCATTGTAAGATATAATATTCATTGTGCAGTGTTATGTATACCTCGTATTCACCTCAAAAGAATGTAAATGCGACACTTCCTTGCTAGGAAATAGCGTTTGCAGATGTCTACGTATCGAAGCAATAGAGTTCTAATGCTTCTCAAATCGCGATATCGCTACACATTACTACGATTCATGATAATATATAATATTCATTGTGGAGTGTTATGTATACCTCGTATTCACTTCAAAAGAATGTAAATGCGACACTTCCTTGCTAGGAAGTAGCGTTTGCAGATGTCTACGTATCGAAGCAATTGTGTTCTAATGCTTCTTAAAACGCCATATTACATCACTTTTCTATGTTTCATGATAGGATATAATATTCATTGTGGAGTGTTATGTATACCTCGTATTCACTTCAAAAGAATGTAAATGCGACACTTCCTTGCTAGGAAATAGCGTTTGCAGATGTCTACGTATCGAAGCAATAGTGTTCTAATGCTTCTTAAATCGCCATATCGCATCTCATATCTATGTTTCATAATAAGATATAATATTCATTGTGCAGTTTTATGTATATCTCGTCTATACTTCAAACGGATGTAAATGCGACACTTCCTTGCTAGGAAATAGCGTTTGCAGATGTCTACGTATCGTGGCATTAGATTTCTAATGCTTTCAAAACACGGTATCATTACTCATTACTGTGTTTCATGAGAATATATAATATTCATTGTGGTGTGTTATGTATACCTCGTATTCACTTCAAAAGAATGTAAATGCGACACTTCCTTGGTGGGTAGCAGCGTTTGCAGATGTCTACGTATCGAAGCAATAGAGTTCTAATGCTTCTTAAATCGTCATATCGCGTCACATATCTAAGTTTCATGATATGATATAATATTCATTGCGATGTGTCATGTATACCTCGTATTCCTTTCAAAAGAATGTAACTGCGACACCTACTTGCTGGGAAATAGCGTTTGCAGTTGTCTACGTATCGAAGCAATAGTGTTCTAATGATACTTAAATCGCGATATCGCATCTCATTTCTATGTTTCATGATATGACATAATATTCATTGTGCAGTGTTATGTATACCTCGTATTCACTTAAAAAGAATGTAAATGCGACACTTCCTTGCAAGGAAATAGCGTTTGCAGATGTCTGCGTATCGAAGCAATAGAGTTCTAATGATTCTTAAATCGTCATATCGCATCCCATTTCTATGTTTCATGATAAGATATAATATTCATTGCGAAGTGTCATGTATACCTCGTATTCCTTTCAAAAGAATGTAGATGCGCCACTTCCTTGCTAGGAAGTAGCGTCTGCAGATGTCTACGTATCGAAGCAATAGAATTCTAATGCCTCTTTATTCGCCATATCGCATCTCATTTCTATGTTTCATGATAAGATATAATATTCATTACGAAGTGCGATGTATACCTCGTATACACTTCAATTGAATGTTCATGCGACAATTCCTTCCTAGGAAATAGCGTTTGCAGATGTCTACGTATCGAAGCAATAGACATCCAATGTTTCATAAATCGTCATATCGCATCACATTTCTATGTTTCATGATAAGATATAATATTCTTTGTGCAGTGTTATGTATACCTCGTATTCACCTCAAAAGAATGTAAATGCGACACTTCCTTCCTAGGAAATAGCGTTTGCAGATGCCTACGTATCGAAGCAATAGAGTTCTAATGCTTCTCAGAACGCGATATCGCTACTCATTACTACGATTCATGATAATATATTATATTCATTGTGGAGTGTTAAGTGTACCTCGTATTCACTTCAAAAGAATGTAAATGCGACACTTCCTTGCTAGGAAATAGCGTTTGCAGATGTCTACGTACCGAAGCAATAGATTTCTAAATCTTTCTAATTCGCGATATCGCACCTCATTTCTATGTTTCATGATAAGATATAATATTCATTGTGGAGTGCTATGTATACCTCGTATTCACTTCAAAAGAATGTAAATGCGACACTTCCTTGCTAGGAAGTAGCGTTTGCAGATGTCTACGTATCGAAGCAATAGAATTGTAATGCTTCTTAAATCGCCATATTACATCACATTTCTATGTTTCATGATAATATATAATATTCATTGCGAAGTGTCACGTAAACCTCGTACTCCTTTCAAAAGAATGTAAATGCAACACTTCCTTGCTAGGAAATAGCGTTTGCAGATGTCTACGTATCGAAGCAATAGATATCTAAAGCTTCATAAATCGCGATATCGCATCTCATTTCTATGTTTCATGATAAGATATAATATTCATTGTGGAGTGTTATGTATACCTCGTATTCGTTTCAAAAGAATGTAAATGCGACACTTCCTTGCTAGGAAGTAGCGTGTGCAGATGTCTACGTATCGAAGCAATAGAGTTATAATGCTTCTTAAATCGCGATATCGCATCACATTTCTATGTTTCATGATAAGATATAGTATTCATTGTGCAGTGTTATGTATTCCTCGTATTCACTTCAAAATAATGTAAATGCGACACTTCCTTGCTAGGAAGTAGCCTTTGCAGATGTCTACGTATCGAAGCAACAGTGTTCTAATGCTTCTTAAATCGCCATATTACATCACATTTCTATGTTTCATGATAAGATATAATATTCACTGCGACGTGTCATGTATACCTCGCATACACTTCAAGTGAATGTGAATGCGACAGTTCCTTGCTAGGAAATGGCGTTTGCAGATATCTACGTATCGAAGCGATAGAGTTCTAAAGCTTCTTAAATCACGATATCGCATCTCATTTCTATGTTTCATGATAAGATATAATATTCATTGCGAAGTGTTATGTATACCTCGTATTCACTTCAGAAGAATGTAAATGCGACACTTCCTTGCAAGGAAATAGCGTTTGCAGTGTTTGCGTATCGTGGCATTAGGGTTCTAATGCTTCATAAATCGACATATCGCATCTCATTTCTATGATTCATGATAAGATATAATATTCATTGCGAAGTGTTACGTATACCTCGTATTCACTTCAGAAGAATGTAAATGCGACACTTCCTTGCAAGGAAATAGCGTTTGCAGTGTCTGCGTATCGTGGCATTAGAGTTCTAATGCTTCTCAGAACGCGATATCGCATCTCATTTCTATATTTTATGATAAGATATAATATTCATTGCGAAGTGTCATGTACACCTCGTACTCCTTTCAAAAGAATGTAAATGCGACACTTCCTTGCTAGGAAGTAGCGTTTTCAGATGTCTACGTATCGAAGCAATAGAGTTCTAATGCTTCTTAAACAGCCATATCGCATCTCATTTCTATGTTTCATGACAATTTATAATATTCATTGCGAAGTGTCATGCATACCTCGCATACACTTAAAATGAATGTAAATGCGACACTTCCTTGCAAGGAAATAGCGTTTGCAGTGTCTGCGTATCGTGGCATTAGAGTTCTAGTGCTTCATAAATCGCCATATCGCTACTCATTACTTTGTTTCATGATAATATATAATACTCATTGTGGAGTGTTATGTATACCTCGTATTCACTTCAATAGAATGTAAAGGCGACACTTCCTTGCTAGGAAATAGCGGTTGCAGATGTCTACGTACCGAAGCAATAGATTTCTAAATCTTTCTAATTCGCGATATCGCACCTCATTTCTATGTTTCATGATAAGATATAATATTCATTGTGGAGTGTCATGTATACCTCGTATTCGTTTCAAAGGAATGTAAATGCGACACTTCCTTGCTAAGAAGTAGCGTTTGCAGATGTCTACGTATCGAAGCAATACTGTTCTAATGCTTCTTAAATCGCGATATCGCATCTCATTCCTATGTTTCATGACAAGATATAATATTCATTGCGAAGTGTCATGTATACCTCGTATTCCTTTCAAAAGAATGTAAATGCGACACTTCCTTGTAAGGTAGTAGCGTTTGCAGATGTCTACGTAACGAAGCAATTGAATTCTAATGCTTCTTAACTCGCCATATTACATCACATTCCTATGTTTCATGATAAGATATAATATTCATTGCGAAGTGTCATGTATACCTCGTACTCCTTTCAAAAGAATGTAAATGCAACACTTCCCTGCTAGGAAATAGCGTTTGCAGATGTCTACGTATCGAAGCAATAGACATCTAAAGCTTCATAAATCGCGATATCGCATCTCATTTCTATGTTTCATGATAAGATATAATATTCATTGCGAAGTGTCACGTATACCTCGTATTCCTTTCAAAAGAATGTAAATGCGACACTTCCCTGCTAGGAAGTAGCGTTTGCAGATGTCTACGTATCGAAGCAATAGTGTTCTATTGCTTCTTAAATCGCGATATCGCATCTCATTTCTATGTTTCATAACAATATATAATATTCATTGCGAAGTGTCATGTATACCTCGCATACACTTAAAATGAATGTAAATGCGACACTTCCTTGCTTGGAAATAGCGTTTGCAGATGTCTACGTACCGAAGGAATAGGTTTCTAAATCTTTCTAATTCGCGATATCGCACCTCATTTCTATGTTTCATGATAAGATATAATATTCATTGTGGAGTGTCATGTATACCTCGTATTCGTATCAAAGGAATGTAAATGCGACTCTTCCTTGCTAGGAAGTAGCGTTTGCAGATGTCTACGTATCGAAGCAATACTGTTCTAATGCTTCTTAAATCGCGATATCGCATCTCATTCCTATGTTTCATGACAAGATATAATATTCATTGCGAAGTGTCATGTATACCTCGTATTCCTTTCAAAAGAATGTAAATGCGACACTTCCTTGCTAGGAAGTAGTGTTTGCAGATGTCTACGTATCGAAGCAATAGACATCTAAAGCTTCATAAATCGCGATATCGCATCTCATTTCTATGTTTCATGATAAGATATAATATTCATTGCGAAGTGTCACGTATACCTCGTATTCCTTTCAAAAGAATGTAAATGCGACACTTCCCTGCTAGGAAGTAGCGTTTGCAGATGTCTACGTATCGAAGCAATAGTGTTCTATTGCTTCTTAAATCGCGATATCGCATCTCATTTCTATGTTTCATAACAATATATAATATTCATTGCGAAGTGTCATGTATACCTCGCATACACTTAAAATGAATGTAAATGCGACACTTCCTTGCTTGGAAATAGCGTTTGCAGATGTCTACGTACCGAAGGAATAGGTTTCTAAATCTTTCTAATTCGCGATATCGCACCTCATTTCTATGTTTCATGATAAGATATAATATTCATTGTGGAGTGTCATGTATACCTCGTATTCGTATCAAAGGAATGTAAATGCGACTCTTCCTTGCTAGGAAGTAGCGTTTGCAGATGTCTACGTATCGAAGCAATACTGTTCTAATGCTTCTTAAATCGCGATATCGCATCTCATTCCTATGTTTCATGACAAGATATAATATTCATTGCGAAGTGTCATGTATACCTCGTATTCCTTTCAAAAGAATGTAAATGCGACACTTCCTTGCTAGGAAGTAGTGTTTGCAGATGTCTACGTATCGAAGCAATAGACATCTAAAGCTTCATAAATCGCGATATCGCATCTCATTTCTATGTTTCATGATAAGATATAATATTCATTGCGAAGTGTCACGTATACCTCGTATTCCTTTCAAAAGAATGTAAATGCGACACTTCCTTGCTAGGAAGTAGCGTTTGCAGATGTCTACGTATCGAAGCACTAGACATCTAAAGCTACATAAATCGCGATATCGCATCTCATTTCTATGTTTCATAACAATATATAATATTCATTGCGAAGTGTCATGTATACCTCGCATACACTTAAAATGAATGTAAATGCGACACTTCCTTGCTAGGAAATAGCGTTTGCAGATGTCTACGTATCGTGGCATTAGAGTTCCAATGCTTCTCAAAACGCGATATCGCTACTCATTACTTTGTTTCATTATAATATATAATACTCATTGTGGAGTGTTATGTATATCTCGTATTCACTTCAAAAGAATGTAAATGCGACACTTCCTTGCTAGGAAGTAGCCTTTGCAGATGTCTACGTATCGAAGCAATAGTGTTCTAATGCTTCTTAAATCGCCATATTACATCACATTTCTATGTTTCATGATAAGATATAATATTCACTGCGACGTGTCATGTATACCTCGCATACACTAGAAATGAATGTGAATGCGACAGTTCCTTGCTAGGAAATAGCGTTTGCAGATATCTACGTATCGAAGCAATAGAGTTCTAAAGCTTCTTAAATCGCGATATCGCATCTCATTTCTATGTTTCATGATAAGATGTAATATTCATTTTGCAGTGTTATGAATACCTCGTATTCACTTCAAAAGAATGTAAATGCGACACTTCCTTGCTTGGAAATAGCGTTTGCAGATGTCTACGTATCGAGGCAATAGTTTTCTAATGCTTCTTAAATCGTCATATCGCATCACATTTCTATGTTTCATGATAATATATAATACTCATTGTGAAGTGTTATGTATACCTCGTATTCACTTCAAAAGAATGTAAATGTGACACTTCCTTGCTAGGAAATAGTGTTTGCAGATGTCTACGTATCGAACCAATAGACTTCTAATGCTTCTTAAATCGCCATATCGCATCTCATTTCTGTGTTTCATGATAAGATATAGTATTAATTGTGCGGTGTTATGTATATATCGTCTATACTTCACTTCACTAACTATTACTTTGTTTCATGATAATATATAATACTCATTGTGGAGTGTTATGTATACCTCGTATTCACTTCAATAGAATGTAAATGCGACACTTCCTTGCTAGGAAATAGCGTTTGCAGATGTCTACGTACCGAAGCAATAGATTTCTAAATCTTTCTAATTCGCGATATCGCATCTCATTCCTATGTTTCATGACAAGATATAATATTCATTGCGAAGTGTCATGTATACCTCGTATTCCTTTCAAAAGAATGTAAATGCGACACTTCCTTGCTAGGAAGTAGCGTTTGCAGATGTCTACGTATCGAAGCAATAGAATTCTAATGCTTCTTAACTCGCCATATTACATCACATTCCTATGTTTCATGATAAGATATAATATTCATTGCGAAGTGTCATGTATACCTCGTACTCCGTTCAAAAGAATGTAAATGCAACACTTCCCTGCTAGGAAATAGCGTTTGCAGATGTCTACGTATCGAAGCAATAGACATCTAAAGCTTCATAAATCGCGATATCGCATCTCATTTCTATGTTTCATGATAAGATATAATATTCATTGCGATGTGTCACGTATACCTCGTATTCCTTTCAAAAGAATGTAAATGCGACACTTCCCTACTAGGAAGTAGCGTTTGCAGATGTCTACGTATCGAAGCAATAGTGTTCTAAAGCTTCTTAAATCGCGATATCGCATCTCATTTCTATGTTTCATGATAAGATATAATATTCACAGTGCAGTGTTATGTATACCTCGTATTCACTTCAAGAGTATGTAAACGCGACACTTCCATGCTAGGAAATAGCGTTTGCAGATGTCTACGTATCGAAGCAATAGAGTTCTAATGCTTCTTAAATCGCGATATCGTACCTCATTTCTATGTTTCATGATAAGATATAATATTCATTGTGTAGTGTTATGTTTATCTCATCTATACTTCAAATGAATGTAAATGCGACACTTCCTTGTTAGGAAATAGCGTTTGCAGATGTCTGCGTATCGTGGCATTAGAGTTCTAATGCTTCTCAAAACGCGATATCGCATCTCATTTCTATGTTTCATGATAAGATATAATATTCATTGTGCAGAGTTATGTATATCTCGTCTATACTTCAAATGGATGTAAATACGACACTTCCTTGCTAGGAAGTAGCGTTTGCAGATGTCTACGTATCGTGGCATTAGAGTTTAATGCTTCTCAAAACGCGATATCGCTACTCATTACTATGTTTCATGATAATATATAATATTCATTGTGGAGTGTTATGTATACCTCGTATTCACTTCAAAAGAATGCAAATGCGACACTTCCTTGCTAGGAAATAGCGTTTGCAGATGTCTACGTATCGGAGCAATGGAGTTATAAATCTTTCTAATTCGCGATATCGCATCTCATTTCTATGTTTCATGATAAGATACAATATTCATTGTGGAGTGTTATGTATACCTCGTATTCGTTTCAAAAGAATGTAAATGCGACACTTCCTTGCTAGGAAGTTGCGTTTGCAGATGTCTACGTATCGAAGCAATAGTGTTCTAATTTTTCTTAAATCGCGGTATCGCATCCCATTTCTAAGTTTCATGATAAGATATAATATTCATTGTGCAGTGCTATGTATACCTCGTATTCACTTCAAAAGTATGTAAATGCGACACTTCCTTGCTAGGAAGTTGCGCTTGCAGATGTCTACGTATCGAAGCAAGAGTGTTCTAATGCTTCTTAAATCGTCATATCGCATCTCATTCATATGTTTCATGATAATATATAATATTCATTGTGAGTAGTGTTATGTATACCTCGTATTCGTTTCAAAAGAATGTAAATGCGACACTTCCTTGCTAGGAAGTAGCGTTTGCAGATGTCTACGTATCGAAGCAGTAATGTTCTAATGCTTCTTAAATCGCGATATCGCATCTCATTTCTATGTTTCATGACAATATATAATATTCATTGCGAAGTGTCATGTATACCTCGTATTCACTTCAAAAGAATGTAAACGCGACACTTCCTTGCTAGGAAATAGCGTTTGCAGATGTCTACGTATCGAAGCAATAGAGTTCTAAATCTTTCTAATTCGCGATATCGCATCTCATTTCTATGTTTCATGATAAGTTATAATATTCATTGTGGAGTGTTATGTATACCTCGTATTCGTTTCAAAAGAATGTAAATGCGACACTTCCTTGCTAGGAAATAGCGTTTGCAGATGTCTACGTATCGTGGCATTAGAGTTTAATGCTTCTCAAAACGCGATATCACTTCTCAATACTATGTTTCGTGATAATATATAATATTCATTGTGGAGTGTTATGTATACCTCGTATTCACTTCAAAAGAATATAAATGCCACACTTCCTTGCTAGGAAATAGCGTTTGCAGATGTCTACGTATCGAAGCAATAGTTTTCTAATGCTTCTTAAATCGTCATATCGCATCTCATATCTACATTTCACGATAAGATATAGTATTTACTGCGAAGTGTCATGTATACCTCGTATTCACTTCAAAAGAATGTAAATGCGACACTTCCTTGCTTGGAAATAGCGTTTGCAGATGTCTACGTATCGAGGCAATAGTTTTCTAATGCTTCTTAAATCGTCATATCGCATCACATTTCTATGTTTCATGATAATATATAATACTCATTGTGAAGTGTTATGTATACCTCGTATTCACTTCAAAAGAATGTAAATGTGACACTTCCTTGCTAGGAAATAGTGTTTGCAGATGTCTACGTATCGAACCAATAGACTTCTAATGCTTCTTAAATCGCCATATCGCATCTCATTTCTGTGTTTCATGATAAGATATAGTATTAATTGTGCGGTGTTATGTATATATCGTCTATACTTCACTTCACTAACTATTACTTTGTTTCATGATAATATATAATACTCATTGTGGAGTGTTATGTATACCTCGTATTCACTTCAATAGAATGTAAATGCGACACTTCCTTGCTAGGAAATAGCGTTTGCAGATGTCTACGTACCGAAGCAATAGATTTCTAAATCTTTCTAATTCGCGATATCGCATCTCATTCCTATGTTTCATGACAAGATATAATATTCATTGCGAAGTGTCATGTATACCTCGTATTCCTTTCAAAAGAATGTAAATGCGACACTTCCTTGCTAGGAAGTAGCGTTTGCAGATGTCTACGTATCGAAGCAATAGAATTCTAATGCTTCTTAACTCGCCATATTACATCACATTCCTATGTTTCATGATAAGATATAATATTCATTGCGAAGTGTCATGTATACCTCGTACTCCGTTCAAAAGAATGTAAATGCAACACTTCCCTGCTAGGAAATAGCGTTTGCAGATGTCTACGTATCGAAGCAATAGACATCTAAAGCTTCATAAATCGCGATATCGCATCTCATTTCTATGTTTCATGATAAGATATAATATTCATTGCGATGTGTCACGTATACCTCGTATTCCTTTCAAAAGAATGTAAATGCGACACTTCCCTACTAGGAAGTAGCGTTTGCAGATGTCTACGTATCGAAGCAATAGTGTTCTAAAGCTTCTTAAATCGCGATATCGCATCTCATTTCTATGTTTCATGATAAGATATAATATTCACAGTGCAGTGTTATGTATACCTCGTATTCACTTCAAGAGTATGTAAACGCGACACTTCCATGCTAGGAAATAGCGTTTGCAGATGTCTACGTATCGAAGCAATAGAGTTCTAATGCTTCTTAAATCGCGATATCGTACCTCATTTCTATGTTTCATGATAAGATATAATATTCATTGTGTAGTGTTATGTTTATCTCATCTATACTTCAAATGAATGTAAATGCGACACTTCCTTGTTAGGAAATAGCGTTTGCAGATGTCTGCGTATCGTGGCATTAGAGTTCTAATGCTTCTCAAAACGCGATATCGCATCTCATTTCTATGTTTCATGATAAGATATAATATTCATTGTGCAGAGTTATGTATATCTCGTCTATACTTCAAATGGATGTAAATACGACACTTCCTTGCTAGGAAGTAGCGTTTGCAGATGTCTACGTATCGTGGCATTAGAGTTTAATGCTTCTCAAAACGCGATATCGCTACTCATTACTATGTTTCATGATAATATATAATATTCATTGTGGAGTGTTATGTATACCTCGTATTCACTTCAAAAGAATGCAAATGCGACACTTCCTTGCTAGGAAATAGCGTTTGCAGATGTCTACGTATCGGAGCAATGGAGTTATAAATCTTTCTAATTCGCGATATCGCATCTCATTTCTATGTTTCATGATAAGATACAATATTCATTGTGGAGTGTTATGTATACCTCGTATTCGTTTCAAAAGAATGTAAATGCGACACTTCCTTGCTAGGAAGTTGCGTTTGCAGATGTCTACGTATCGAAGCAATAGTGTTCTAATTTTTCTTAAATCGCGGTATCGCATCCCATTTCTATGTTTCATGATAAGATATAATATTCATTGTGCAGTGCTATGTATACCTCGTATTCACTTCAAAAGTATGTAAATGCGACACTTCCTTGCTAGGAAGTTGCGCTTGCAGATGTCTACGTATCGAAGCAAGAGTGTTCTAATGCTTCTTAAATCGTCATATCGCATCTCATTCATATGTTTCATGATAATATATAATATTCATTGTGAGTAGTGTTATGTATACCTCGTATTCGTTTCAAAAGAATGTAAATGCGACACTTCCTTGCTAGGAAGTAGCGTTTGCAGATGTCTACGTATCGAAGCAGTAATGTTCTAATGCTTCTTAAATCGCGATATCGCATCTCATTTCTATGTTTCATGACAATATATAATATTCATTGCGAAGTGTCATGTATACCTCGTATTCACTTCAAAAGAATGTAAACGCGACACTTCCTTGCTAGGAAATAGCGTTTGCAGATGTCTACGTATCGAAGCAATAGAGTTCTAAATCTTTCTAATTCGCGATATCGCATCTCATTTCTATGTTTCATGATAAGTTATAATATTCATTGTGGAGTGTTATGTATACCTCGTATTCGTTTCAAAAGAATGTAAATGCGACACTTCCTTGCTAGGAAATAGCGTTTGCAGATGTCTACGTATCGTGGCATTAGAGTTTAATGCTTTTCAAAACGCGATATCACTTCTCAATACTATGTTTCGTGATAATATATAATATTCATTGTGGAGTGTTATGTATACCTCGTATTCACTTCAAAAGAATATAAATGCCACACTTCCTTGCTAGGAAATAGCGTTTGCAGATGTCTACGTATCGAAGCAATAGTTTTCTAATGCTTCTTAAATCGTCATATCGCATCTCATATCTACATTTCACGATAAGATATAGTATTTACTGCGAAGTGTCATGTATACCTCGTATTCCTTTCAAAAGAATGTAAATGCGACACTTCCTTGCTAGGATGTAGCGATTGCAGATGTATACGTATCGAAGCAATAGGGATCTAATGCTTCTTAAATCGCCATATCGCTTCTCATTTCTACGTTTCATTATAATATATAATATTCACTGCGATGTGTCATGTACACCTCGTACTCCTTTCAAATGAATGTACATGCGACGCTTCCTTGCTTGGAAGTAGCGTTTGCAGATGTCTACGTATCGAAGCAATAGAGTTCTAATGCTTCTTAAATAGCCATATCGCATCTCATTTCTATGTTTCATGATAAGATATAATATTCATTGTGCAGTGTTATGTATATTCCGTCCATACTTCAAATGGATGTAAATGCGACACTTCCTTGCTAGGAAATAGCGTTTGCAGATGTCTACGTATCGTGGCATTAGAGTTCTAATGCTTCTCAAAACGCGATATCGCTACTCATTACTTTGTTTCATGATAATATATAATATTCATTGTGGAGTGTTATGTATACCTCGTATTCGTTTCAAGAGAATGTAAATTCGACACTTCCTTGCAAGGAAATATCGTTTGCAGATGTCTACGTATCGAAGCAATAGAGTTCCAATGCTTCTTAAATCGCGATATCGCACCTCATTTCTATGTTTAACGATAAGATATAATATTCATTGTGTAGTGTTATGTTTATCTTGAAGCGGCATGCTTCATGTAGCTATAGAATAAAGGAGGAAGAAAGAAAGGAAGGAAAAGAGAGGGGAAGAACGTTTCGTCCTGGGCCTGCTAGTGGACTCATCAGTAAGGCTTCCTAGCAGACCCTGCCTTAGACGCTGGGATATTAGGGACAGTTAGGAACTTCTATGTATTGGAAAGGAGAGGCTAGCGAGTACTTTCAGGAAATTGTAGGCTGTGCTGTCCCTCTAGTGGCGATAGTCGAAAGGCCGCCACATCACTCCCTTGCCAGTGATAAACGATACTTGGCCCGTGCGTCTTTCGTAGTTCTTCGTGATGTTCCTCCGGTGCGACGACTTGTGTAGAGCCTCGGATAATGTTTTAGTTACTGGGTCGTGTAATAGCCGCTGTGCCATATGCTGCTCTTTCGAACGCGGCAGGGCGCAGTGCTCAAGCCATGGCGAAGTAAGTCTCGAGCCTAAGGGCGAGCGCGCTTTTAAGAAACCTGCACTGAGCAGTCGTATACTCTGCTGTCCTAGGATGGTCCGTAAGTAACCGACGAAGTGCGTCGTAATGATGCCGTAGGGTCCCAATGATCATCGAATGCGGCCGAACTTTATCGAGATCGTCGTGGGCGCGGCGTTAAAGCGTCGTGGCCACCCTAGGAGAGGGGTTACGATTTCGGCGTGCTGCGGAAGAACCCAAAGTCTATTGATGAATGTACATCCTTCCAGATATCCTGGGGCGAGGCTTGTCGTCGAAGGTCGAAATATGTTCGAGTAGCTGCTTCCGTTGTCCTCCTGTGTTGTAAGTAGGTTGCGTGTTCACATCACGTCGGGGTCACCAGTTGAAGCGGCATGCTTCAGGTAGCTATAGAATAAAGGAGGAGGAAAGAAAGGAAGGAAAAGAGAGGGGAAGAACGTTTCGTCCTGGGCCTGCTAGTGGACTCATCAGTAAGGCTTCCTAGCAGACCCTGCCTTAGACGCTGGGATATTAGGGACAGTTAAGAACTTCTATATATTGGAAAGGTGAGGCGAGCGAGTACTTTCAGGAAATTGTAGGCTGTGCTGTCCCTCTAGTGGCGATAGTCGAAAGGCCGCCACAATCTCATCTATACTTCAAATGAATGTAAATGCGACACTTCCTTGCTAGGAAGTAGCGTTTGCAGATGTCTACGTATCGTGGCATTAGTGCTCTAATGCTTCTCAAAACGCGATATCGCATCTCATTTCTATGTTTCATGATAATATATAATATTCATAGTGGAGTCTTATGTATACCTCGTATTCATTTCAATAGAATGTAAATGCGACACTTCCTTGCTAGGAAATAGCGTTTGCAGTTGTGTACGTATCGAAGCAATAGATTTCTAAAGCTTGCTAATTCGCGATATCGAATCTCATATCTGCGTTTTATGATAATATATAATATTCATTGCGAAGTTTCATGTGTACCTCGCATACAAATCAAACGAATGTGAATGCGACAGTTCCTTGCTAGGAAATAGTGATTGCTGATGCCTACGTATCGATGTAACAGAGTTCTAATGCTTCTTAAATCGCGATATCGCACCTCATTTCTATGTTTCATGATAAGATATAATATTCATTGTGTAGTGTTATGTTTATCTCATCTATACTTCAAATGAATGTAAATGCGAAACTTCCTTGCTAGGAAATAGCGTTTGCAGATGTCTGCGTATCGTGGCATTAGAGTTCTAATGCTTCTCAAAACGCGATATCGCATCTCATTTCTATGTTTCATGATAAGATATAATATTCATTGTGCAGTGTCATGTATATCTCGTCCATACTTCAAATGAATGTAAATGCGACACTTCCTTCATGGGAAATGACGTTTGCAGATGTCTACGTATCGTGGCATTAGAGGTCTATTGCTTCTCAAAACGCGAAATCGCTACTCATTACTATGTTTCATGATAATATATAATATTCATTGCGGAGTGTTATGTATACCTCGCATACACTACAAATGAATGTGAATGCGACAGTTCCTTGCTAGGAAATAGCATTTGCAGACATCTACGTATTGTGACATTAGAGTTCTAATGCTTCTCAAGACGCGATATCGCTACTCATTACTTTGTTTCATGATACTATATAATATTCATTGTGGAGTGTTATGTATACCTCGTATTCATTTCCATAGAATGTAAATGCGACACGTCCTTGCTAGGAAGTAGCGTTTGCAGATGTCTACGTATCGAAGCAATAGACATCTAATGCTTCATAAATCGCGATATCGCATCTCATTTCTATGTTTCATGATAAGATATAATATTCATTGCGAAGTGTCACGTATACCTCGCATTCCTTTCAAAAGAATGTAAATGCGACACTTCCTTGCTAGGAAGTAGCGTTTGCAGATGTCTACGTATCGAAGCAATAGTGTTCTAATGCTTCTTAAATCGCGATATCGCATCTCATTTCTATGTTTCATGATAAGATATAATAATCATTGTGTAGTGTTATGTTTATCTCATCTATACTTCAAATGAATGAAAATGCGACACTTCCTTGCTAGGAAATAGCGTTTGCAGATGTCTGCGTATCGTGGCATTAGAGTTCTAATGCTTCTCAAAACGCGATATCGCATCTCATTTCTATGTTTCATGATAAGATATAATATTCATTGTGCAGTGTCATGTATACCTCGTATTCATTTCCATAGAATGTAAATGCGACACGTCCTTGCTAGGAAGTAGCCTTTGCAGATGTCTACGTATCGAAGCAATAGACATCTAATGCTTCATAAATCGCGATATCGCATCTCATTTCTATGTTCCATGATAAGATATAATATTCATTGCGAAGTGTCACGTATACCTCGCATTCCTTTCAAAAGAATGTAAATGCGACACATCCTTGCTAGGAAGTAGCGTTTGCAGATGTCTACGTATCGAAGCAATAGTGTTCTAAAGCTTCTTAAATCGCGATATCGCATCTCATTTCTATGTTTCATGATAAGATATAATATTCACAGTGCAGTGTTATGTATATTCCGTCTATACTTCAAATGGATGTAAATGCGACACTTCCTTGCTAGGAAATAGCGTTTGCAGATGTCTACGTATCGTGGCATTAGAGTTCTAATGCTTCTCAAAACGCGATATCGCTACTCATTACTTTGTTTCATGATAATATATAATATTCATTGTGGAGTGTTATGTATACCTCGTATTCGTTTCAAGAGAATGTAAATTCGACACTTCCTTGCAAGGAAATATCGTTTGCAGATGTCTACGTATCGAAGCAATAGAGTTCTAATGCTTCTTAAATCGCGATATCGCATCTCATTTCTATGTTTAACGATAAGATATAATATTCATTGTGTAGTGTTATGTTTATCTCATCTATTCTTCAAATGAATGTAAATGCGACACTTCCTTGCTAGGAAGTAGCCTTTGCAGATGTCTACGTATCGAAGCAATAGACATCTAATGCTTCATAAATCGCGATATCGCATCTCATTTCTATGTTTCATGATAAGATATAATATTCATTGCGAAGTGTCACGTATACCTCGCATTCCTTTCAAAAGAATGTAAATGCGACACTTCCTTGCTAGGAAGTAGCGTTTGCAGATGTCTACGTATCGAAGCCATAGTGTTCTAAAGCTTCTTAAATCGCGATATCGCATCTCATTTCTATGTTTCATGATAAGATATAATATTCACAGTGCAGTGTTATGTATACCTCGTATTCACTTCAAGAGTATGTAAACGCGACACATCCATGCTAGGAAATAGGTGTTTGCAGATGTCTACGTATCGAAGCAATAGAGTTCTAATGCTTCTTAAATAGCGATATCGTACCTCATTTCTATGTTTCATGATAAGATATAATATTCATTGTGTAGTGTTATGTTTATCTCATCTATACTACAAATGAATGTAAATGCGACAATTCCTTGTTAGGAAATAGCGTTTGCAGATGTCTGCGTATCGTGGCATTAGAGTTCTAATGCTTCTCAAAACGCGATATCGCATCTCATTTCTATGTTTCATGATAAGATATAATATTCATTGTGCAGAGTTATGTATATCTCGTCTATACTTCAAATGGATGTAAATGCGACACTTCCTTGCTAGGAAGTAGCGTTTGCAGATGTCTACGTATCGTGGCATTAGAGTTTAATGCTTCTCAAAACGCGATATCGCTACTCATTACTATGTTTCATGATAATATATAATATTCATTGTGGAGTGTTATGTATACCTCGTATTCACTTCAAAAGAATGCAAATGCGACACTTCCTTGCTAGGAAATAGCGTTTGCAGATGTCTACGTATCGGAGCAATGGAGTTCTAAATCTTTCTAATTCGCGATATCGCATCTCATTTCTATGTTTCATGATAAGATACAATATTCATTGTGGAGTGTTATGTATACCTCGTATTCGTTTCAAAAGAATGTAAATGCGACACTTCCTTGCTAGGAAGTTGCGTTTGCAGATGTCTACGTATCGAAGCAATAGTGTTCTAATTTTTCTTAAATCGCGGTATCGCATCCCATTTCTATGTTTCATGATAAGATATAATATTCATTGTGCAGTGCTATGTATACCTCGTATTCACTTCAAAAGTATGTAAATGCGACACTTCCTTACTAGGAAGTTGCGCTTGCAGATGTCTACGTATCGAAGCAAGAGTGTTCTAATGCTTCTTAAATCGCGATATCGCACCTCATTTCTATGTTTCATGATAAGATATAATAATCATTGTGTAGTGTTATGTTTATCTCATCTATACTTCAAATGAATGTAAATGCGACACTTCCTTGCTAGGAAAAACGTTTGCAGATGTCTGCGTATCGTGGCATTAGAGTTCTAATGCTTCTCAAAACGCGATATCGCATCTCATTTCTATGTTTCATGATAAGATATAATATTCATTGTGCAGTGTCATGTATACCTCGTATTCATTTCCATAGAATGTAAATGCGACACTTCCTTGCTAGGAAGTAGCGTTTGCAGATGTCTACGTATCGAAGCAGTAATGTTCTAATGCTTCTTAAATCGCGATATCGCATCTCATTTCTATGTTTCATGACAATATATAATATTCATTGCGAAGTGTCATGTATACCTCGTATTCACTTCAAAAGAATGTAAACGCGACACTTCCTTGCTAGGAAATAGCGTTTGCAGATGTCTACGTATCGAAGCAATAGAGTTCTACATCTTTCTAATTCGCGATATCGCATCTCATTTCTATGTTTCATGATAAGTTATAATATTCATTGTGGAGTGTTATGTATACCTCGTATTCGTTTCAAAAGAATGTAAATGCGACACTTCCTTGCTAGGAAATAGCGTTTGCAGATGTCTACGTATCGTGGCATTAGAGTTTAATGCTTCTCAAAACGCGATATCACTTCTCAATACTATGTTTCGTGATAATATATAATATTCATTGTGGAGTGTTATGTATACATCGTATTCACTTCAAAAGAATATAAATGCCACACTTCCTTGCAAGGAAATATCGTTTGCAGATGTCTACGTATCGAAGCAATAGAGTTCTAATGCTTCTTAAATTGCGATATCGCACCTCATTTCTATGTTTAACGATAAGATATAATATTCATTGTGTAGTGTTATGTTTATCTCATCTATACTTCAAATGAATGTAAATGCGACACTTCCTTGCTAGGAAGTAGCCTTTGCAGATGTCTACGTATCGAAGCAATAGACATCTAATGCTTCATAAATCGCGATATCGCATCTCATTTCTATGTTTCATGATAAGATATAATATTCATTCCGAAGTGTCACGAATACCTCGCATTCCTTTCAAAAGAATGTAAATGCGACACTTCCTTGCTAGGAAGTAGCGTTTGTAGATGTCTACGTATCGAAGCAATAGTGTTCTAATGCTTCTTAAATCGCGATATCGCACCTCATTTCTATGTTTCATGATAAGATATAATAATCATTGTGTAGTGTTATGTTTATCTCATCTATACTTCAAATGAATGTAAATGCGACACTTCCTTGCTAGGAAATAGCGTTTGCAGATGTCTGCGTATCGTGGCATTAGAGTTCTAATGCTTCTCAAAACGCGATATCGCATCTCATTTCTATGTTTCATGATAAGATATAATATTCATTGTGCAGTGTCATGTATACCTCGTATTCATTTCCATAGAATGTAAATGCGACACGTCCTTGCTAGGAAGTAGCCTTTGCAGATGTCTACGTATCGAAGCAATAGACATCTAATGCTTCATAAATCGCGATATCGCATCTCATTTCTATGTTTCATGACAATATATAATATTCATTGCGAAGTGTCATGTATACCTCGTATTCACTTCAAAAGAATGTAAACGCGACACTTCCTTGCTAGGAAATAGCGTTTGCAGATGTCTACGTATCGTGGCATTAGAGTTTAATGCTTCTCAAAACGCGATATCACTTCTCATTACTATGTTTCGTGATAATATATAATATTCATTGTGGAGTGTTATGTATACCTCGTATTCACTTCAAAAGAATATAAATGCCACACTTCCTTGCTAGGAAATAGCGTTTGCAGATGTCTACTTATCGAAGCAATAGTTTTCTAATGCTTCTTAAATCGTCATATCGCATCTCATATCTACATTTCACGATAAGATATAGTATTTACTGCGAAGTGTCATGTATACCTCGTATTCCTTTCAAAAGAAGGTAAATGCGACACTTCCTTGCTAGGATATAGCGATTGCAGATGTATACGTATCGAAGCAATAGGGATCTAATGCTTCTTAAATCGCCATATCGCTTCTCATTTCTACGTTTCATGATAATATATAATATTCACTGCGAAGTGTCATGTACACCTCGTACTCCTTTCAAATGAATGTACATGCGACGCTTCCTTGCTAGGAAGTAGCGTTTGCAGATGTCTACGTATCGAAGCAATAGAGTTCCAATGCTTCTTAAATAGCCATATTGCATCTCATTTCTATGTTTCATGATAAGATATAATATTCATTGTGCAGTGTTATGTATATCTCGTCTATGCTTCAAATGGACGTAAATGCGACACTTCCTTGCTAGGAAGTAGCGTTTGCAGATGTCTACGTATCGAAGCAATAGGGATCTAATGCTTCTTAAATCGACATATTACATCACATTTCTATGTTTCATGATAAGATATAATATTCATTGTGCAGTGTTATGTATATGCCGTCTATACTTCAAATGGATGTAAATACGACACTTCCTTACTTGGAAATAGCGTTTGCAGATGTCTACGTATCGTGGCATTAGAGTTCTAATGCTTCTCAAAACGCGATATCGCTACTCATTACTATGCTTCATGATAATATATAATATTCATTGTGGAGTGTTATGTATACCTCGTATTCACTTCAAAAGAATGCAAATGCGACACATCCTTGCTAGGATATAGCGTTTGCAGATGTCTACGTATCGAAGCAATAGAGTTCTAAATCTATCTAATTCGCGATATCGCATCTCATTTCTATGTTTCATGATAAGATATAATATTCATTGTGGAGTGTTATGTATACCTCGTATTAGTTTCAAAAGAATGTAAATGCGACACTTCCTTGCTAGGAAATAGCGTTTGCAGATGTCTGCGTATCGTGGCATTAGAGTTCTAATGCTTCTCAAAACGCGATATCGCATCTCATTTCTATGTTTCATGATAAGATATAATATTCATTGTGCAGTGTCATGTATACCTCGTATTCATTTCCATAGAATGTAAATGCGACACGTCCTTGCTAGGAAGTAGCCTTTGCAGATGTCTACGTATCGAAGCAATAGACATCTAATGCTTCATAAATCGCGATATCGCATCTCATTTCTATGTTCCATAATAAGATATAATATTCATTGCGAAGTGTCACGTATACCTCGCATTCCTTTCAAAAGAATGTAAATGCGACACTTCCTTGCTAGGAAGTAGCGTTTGTAGATGTCTACGTATCGAAGCAATAGTGTTCTAAAGCTTCTTAAATCGCGATATCGCATCTCATTTCTATGTTTCATGATAAGATATAATATTCACAGTGCAGTGTTATGTATACCTCGTATTCACTTCAAGAGTATGTAAACGCGACACTTCCATGCTAGGAAATAGCGTTTGCAGATGTCTACGTATCGAAGCAATAGAGTTCTAATGCTTCTCAAAACGCGATATCGCATCTCATTTCTATGTTTCATGATAAGATATAATATTCATTGTGCAGAGTTATGTATATCTCGTCTATACTTCAAATGGATGTAAATACGACACTTCCTTGCTAGGAAGTAGCGTTTGCAGATGTCTACGTATCGTGGCATTAGAGTTTAATGCTTCTCAAAACGCGATATCGCTACTCATTACTATGTTTCATGATAATATATAATATTCATTGTGGAGTGTTATGTATACCTCGTATTCACTTCAAAAGAATGCAAATGCGACACTTCCTTGCTAGGAAATAGCGTTTGCAGATGTCTACGTATCGGAGCAATGGAGTTATAAATCTTTCTAATTCGGGATATCGCATCTCATCTCTATGTTTCATGATAAGATACAATATTCATTGTGGAGTGTTATGTATACCTCGTATTCGTTTCAAAAGAATGTAAATGCGACACTTCCTTGCTAGGAAGTTGCGTTTGCAGATGTCTACGTATCGAAGCAATAGTGTTCCAATTTTTCTTAAATCGCGGTATCGCATCCCATTTCTATGTTTCATGATAAGATATAATATTCATTGTGCAGTGCTATGTATACCTCGTATTCACTTCAAAAGTATGTAAATGCGACACTTCCTTGCTAGGAAGTTGCGCTTGCAGATGTCTACGTATCGAAGCAAGAGTGTTCTAATGCTTCTTAAATCGTCATATCGCATCTCATTCATATGTTTCATGATAATATATAATATTCATTGTGGAGTGTTATGTATACCTCGTATTCGTTTCAAAAGAATGTAAATGCGACACTTCCTTGCTAGGAAGTAGCGTTTGCAGATGTCTACGTATCGAAGCAGTAATGTTCTAATGCTTCTTAAATCGCGATATCGCATCTCATTTCTATGTTTCATGACAATATATAATATTCATTGCGAAGTGTCATGTATACCTCGTATTCACTTCAAAAGAATGTAAACGCGACACTTCCTTGCTAGGAAATAGCGTTTGCAGATGTCTACGTATCCAAGCAATAGGGTTCTAAATCTTTCTAATTCGCGATATCGCATCTCATTTCTATGTTTCACGATAAGATATAGTATTTACTGCGAAGTGTCATGTATACCTCGTATTCCTTTCAAAAGAATGTAAATGCGACACTTCCTTGCTAGGATATAGCGATTGCAGATGTATACGTATCGAAGCAATAGGGATCTAATGCTTCTTAAATCGCCATATCGCTTCTCATTTCTACGTTTCATGATAATATATAATATTCACTGCGAAGTGTCATGTACACCTCGTACTCCTTTCAATTGAATGTACATGCGACGCTTCCTTGCTAGGAAGTAGCGTTTGCAGATGTCTACGTATCGAAGCAATAGGGTTCTAATGCTTCTTAAATAGCCATATTGCATCTCATTTCTATGTTTCATGATAAGATATAATATTCATTGTGCAGTGTTATGTATATCTCGTCTATGCTTCAGATGGACGTAAATGCGACACTTCCTTGCTAGGAAGTAGCGTTTGCAGATGTCTACGTATCGAAGCAATAGGGATCTAATGCTTCTTAAATCGACATATTACATCTCATTTCTATGTTTCATGATAAGATATAATATTCATTGTGCAGTGTTATGTATATGCCGTCTATACTTCAAATGGATGTAAATACGACACTTCCTTACTTGGAAATAGCGTTTGCAGATGTCTACGTATCGTGGCATTAGAGTTCTAATGCTTCTCAAAACGCGATATCGCTACTCATTACTATGTTTCATGATAATATATAATATTCATTGTGGAGTGTTATGTATACCTCGTATTCGTTTCAAAAGAATGTAAATGCGACACTTCCTTGCTAGGAAATAGCGTTTGCAGATGTCTGCGTATCGTGGCATTAGAGTTCTAATGCTTCTCAAAACGCGATATCGCATCTCATTTCTATGTTTCATGATAAGATATAATATTCATTGTGCAGTGTCATGTATACCTCGTATTCATTTCCATAGAATGTAAATGCGACACGTCCTTGCTAGGAAGTAGCCTTTGCAGATGTCTACGTATCGAAGCAATAGACATCTAATGCTTCATAAATCGCGATATCGCATCTCATTTCTATGTTCCATGATAAGATATAATATTCATTGCGAAGTGTCACGTATACCTCGCATTCCTTTCAAAAGAATGTAAATGCGACACTTCCTTGCTAGGAAGTAGCGTTTGCAGATGTCTACGTATCGAAGCCATAGTGTTCTAAAGCTTCTTAAATCGCGATATCGCATCTCATTTCTATGTTTCATGATAAGATATAATATTCACAGTGCAGTGTTATGTATACCTCGTATTCACTTCAAGAGTATGTAAACGCGACACTTCCATGCTAGGAAATAGCGTTTGCAGATGTCTACGTATCGAAGCAATAGAGTTCTAATGCTTCTTAAATAGCGATATCGTACCTCATTTCTATGTTTCATGATAAGATATAATATTCATTGTGTAGTGTTATGTTTATCTCATCTATACTTCAAATGAATGTAAATGCGACAATTCCTTGTTAGGAAATAGCGTTTGCAGATGTCTGCGTATCGTGGCATTAGAGTTCTAATGCTTCTCAAAACGCGATATCGCATCTCATTTCTATGCTTCATGATAAGATATAATATTCATTGTGCAGAGTTATGTATATCTCGTCTATACTTCAAATGGATGTAAATACGACACTTCCTTGCTAGGAAGTAGCGTTTGCAGATGTCTACGTATCGTGGCATTAGAGTTTAATGCTTCTCAAAACGCGATATCGCTACTCATTACTATGTTTCATGATAATATATAATATTCATTGTGGAGTGTTATGTATACCTCGTATTCACTTCAAAAGAATGCAGATGCGACACTTCCTTGCTAGGAAATAGCGTTTGCAGATGTCTACGTATCGGAGCAATGGAGTTCTAAATCTTTCTAATTCGCGATATCGCATCTCATTTCTATGTTTCATGATAAGATACAATATTCATTGTGGAGTGTTATGTATACCTCGTATTCGTTTCAAAAGAATGTAAATGCGACACTTCCTTGCTAGGAAGTTGCGTTTGCAGATGTCTACGTATCGAAGCAATAGTGTTCTAATTTTTCTTAAATCGCGGTATCGCATCCCATTTCTATGTTTCATGATAAGATATAATATTCATTGTGCAGTGCTATGTATACCTCGTATTCACTTCAAAAGTATGTAAATGCGACACTTCCTTACTAGGAAGTTGCGCTTGCAGATGTCTACGTATCGAAGCAAGAGTGTTCTAATGCTTCTTAAATCGCGATATCGCACCTCATTTCTATGTTTCATGATAAGATATAATAATCATTGTGTAGTGTTATGTTTATCTCATCTATACTTCAAATGAATGTAAATGCGACACTTCCTTGCTAGGAAATAGCGTTTGCAGATGTCTGCGTATCGTGGCATTAGAGTTCTAATGCTTCTCAAAACGCGATATCGCATCTCATTTCTATGTTTCATGATAAGATATAATATTCATTGTGCAGTGTCATGTATACCTCGTATTCATTTCCATAGAATGTAAATGCGACACGTCCTTGCTAGGAAGTAGCCTTTGCAGATGTCTACGTATCGAAGCAATAGACATCTAATGCTTCATAAATCGCGATATCGCATCTCATTTCTATGTTCCATGATAAGATATAATATTCATTGCGAAGTGTCACGTATACCTCGCATTCACTTCAAAAGAATGTAAACGCGAAACTTCCTTGCTAGGAAATAGCGTTTGCAGATGTCTACGTATCGAAGCAATAGGGTTCTAAATCTTTCTAATTCGCGATATCGCATCTCATTTCTATGTTTCATGATAAGATATAATATTCATTGTGGAGTGTTATGTATACCTCGTATTCGTTTCAAAAGAATGTAAATGCGACACTTCCTTGCTAGGATGTAGCGATTGCAGATATCCACGTATCGAAGCAATAGAGTTCTAATGCTTCCTAAAGCACGATATCTCATCTCATTTATATGTTTCAAGATAAGATATAATATTCATTGTGGAGCGTTATTTATACATCGTATTCACTTCAGACGAATGTAAATGCGACACTTCCTTGCTAGGATGTAGCGATTGCAGATGTCTACGTATAGAAGCAAGAGAGTTCTAATGCTTGTTCAAATGAGATATCGCATTTGATTTCTATGTTTCATTATACGATATAATATTCATTGCGAATTGTTATGAATACCTCGTATTCACTTCAAAAGAATGTAAATGCAACACTTCCTTGCTAGGAAATAGCGTTTGCAGATGTCTACGTATCGAAGCAATAGGGTTCTAAAGCTTGCTAATTCGCGATATCGCATCTCATTTCTATGTTTTATGATAATATATAATATTCATTACGATGTGTCATGTACACCTCGCATACACTTCAAATGAATGTGAATGCGACACTTCCTTGCCAGGAAATAGCCTTTGCAGTTGTCTACGTATCGTAGCATTAGAGTTCTAATGCTTCTCAAAACGCGATATCGCTACTCATTACTATGTTTCATGATAATATGTAATATTCATTGTGGAGTGTTATGTATACCTCGTATTCACTTCAAAGGAATGTAAATGCGACACTTCCTTGCTTGGAAATAGTGCTTGCAGATGTCTACGTATCGAAGCAATAGAGTGCTAATGCTTCTTAGATCGCCAAATTGCATCTCATTTCTATGTTTCATGATAAGATATAATATTCATTGTGGAGTGTTATGTATACCTCGTATTTACTTCAAAAGAATATAAACGCGACACTTAATTGCCGGGAGATAGCGCTTGCAGATGTCTACGTATCAAAGCAATAGGGTTCTAAATCTTGCTAATTTGCGATATCGCATCTCATTTCTATGCTTCATGAGTTGATATAATATTCATTGCGAAGTGTCATGTATAGCTCGTATTCCATTCAAAAGAATGTAAATGCGACACTTCCTTGCTTGGAAATAGCGATTGTATATGTTTCCGTATCGAAGCAATAGTGCTCTAATGCTTCTCAAAACGCGATGTCGCATCTCATTTCTGTGTTTCATGATTACATATAATATTCACTGTGCAGTATTATGTATACCTCGTATTCACATCAGAAGAATGTAAATGCGACACTTCCTTGCTAGGAAATAGCGTTTGTAGGTGTCTACGTATCGTGGCATTAGTGTTCTAACGCTTGTTAAATCGCGATATCGCATCTCAATTCTATGTTTCATGATAAGATATAATATTCATTGTGCAGTGTTATGTATATCTCGTCTATACTTCAAATGAATGTAAATGCGACACTTCCTTGCTAGGAAATAGCGTTTGCAGATGTCTACGTATCGAAGCAATAGGGTTCTAAAGCTTGCTAATTCGCGATATCGCATCTCATTTCTATGTTTCATGATAATATATAATATTCATTACGAAGTGTCATGTACACCTCGCATACACTTCTAATGAATGTGAATGCGACACTTCCTTGCCAGGAAATAGCGTTTGCAGTTGTCTACGTATCGTAGCATTAGAGTTCTAATGCTTCTCAAAACGCGATATCGCTACTCATTACTATGTTTCATGATAATATGTAATATTCATTGTGGAGTGTTATGAATACCTCGTATTCACTTCAAAGGAATGTAAATGCGACACTTCCTTGCTTGGAAATAGCGCTTGCAGATGTCTACGTATCGAAGCAATAGAGTTCTAATGCTTCTTAGATCGCCAAATTGCATCTCATTTCTATGTTTCACGATAAGATATAATATTCATTGTGGAGTGTTATGTATACCTCGTATTTACTTCAAAAGAATATAAACGCGACACTTAATTGCCGGGAAATAGTGCTTGGAGATGTCTACGTATCGAAGCAATAGTGTTCTAAAGCTTGCTAATTTGCGATATCGCATCTCATTTCTATGCTTCATGAGTTGATATAATATTCATTGCGAAGTGTCATGTATAGCTAGTATTCATTTCAAAAGAATGTAAATGCGACACTTCCTTGCTAGGAAATCTGGTTTGCAGATGTCTACGTATCCAAGCAATCGTGTTCCAATGCTTCTTAAATCGCGATATCGCATCTCATTTCTACGTTTCATGATAAGATATAATATTCAATGTGCAGTGTTCTGCATACCTCGTATTCATTTCAAAGGAGTGTAAATGCGACACATCTTTGATAGGAAATAGCGTTGGCAGATGTCTACGTATCGAAGCAATAGGGTTCTAATGCTTCTCAAAACGCGATATCGCATCACATTCCTATGTTTCATGATAAGATATAATATTCAATGTGCAGTGTTATGTGCTCCTCGTATTCACTTCAAAAGAAATTAAATGCGACAATACCTTGCTAGGAAATAGCGTTTGCAGATGTCTCCGTAACGAAGAAATAGTGTTCTAATGCTTCTTAAATCGCGATATCGGATCTCATTTCTATGTTTCGTGAAAAGATATAATATTCATTGCGAAGTGTCATGCTTACCTCGTACTCACTTCAAAATAATGTAAATGCGTCACTTGCTTGCTAGGAAATAGCGTTTGGAGATGTCTACGTATCGAAGCAATAGTGCTCTAATGCTTCTTAAATCCCGATATCGCATCTCATTTCTATGTTTCATTGTAAGATATAATATTCATTGTGCAGTGTTATGTATACCTCGTATTCACCTCAAAAGAATGTAAATGCGACACTTCCTTGCTAGGAAATAGCGTTTGCAGATGTCTACGTATCGAAGCAATAGAGTTCTAATGCTTCTCAAATCGCGATATCGCTACACATTACTACGATTCATGATAATATATAATATTCATTGTGGAGTGTTATGTATACCTCGTATTCACTTCAAAAGAATGTAAATGCGACACTTCCTTGCTAGGAAGTAGCGTTTGCAGATGTCTACGTATCGAAGCAATTGTGTTCTAATGCTTCTTAAAACGCCATATTACATCACTTTTCTATGTTTCATGATAGGATATAATATTCATTGTGGAGTGTTATGTATACCTCGTATTCACTTCAAAAGAATGTAAATGCGACACTTCCTTGCTAGGAAATAGCGTTTGCAGATGTCTACGTATCGAAGCAATAGTGTTCTAATGCTTCTTAAATCGCCATATCGCATCTCATATCTATGTTTCATAATAAGATATAATATTCATTGTGCAGTTTTATGTATATCTCGTCTATACTTCAAACGGATGTAAATGCGACACTTCCTTGCTAGGAAATAGCGTTTGCAGATGTCTACGTATCGTGGCATTAGATTTCTAATGCTTTCAAAACACGGTATCATTACTCATTACTGTGTTTCATGAGAATATATAATATTCATTGTGGTGTGTTATGTATACCTCGTATTCACTTCAAAAGAATGTAAATGCGACACTTCCTTGGTGGGTAGCAGCGTTTGCAGATGTCTACGTATCGAAGCAATAGAGTTCTAATGCTTCTTAAATCGTCATATCGCGTCACATATCTAAGTTTCATGATATGATATAATATTCATTGCGAAGTGTCATGTATACCTCGTATTCCTTTCAAAAGAATGTAACTGCGACACCTACTTGCTGGGAAATAGCGTTTGCAGTTGTCTACGTATCGAAGCAATAGTGTTCTAATGATACTTAAATCGCGATATCGCATCTCATTTCTATGTTTCATGATATGACATAATATTCATTGTGCAGTGTTATGTATACCTCGTATTCACTTAAAAAGAATGTAAATGCGACACTTCCTTGCAAGGAAATAGCGTTTGCAGATGTCTGCGTATCGAAGCAATAGAGTTCTAATGATTCTTAAATCGTCATATCGCATCCCATTTCTATGATTCATGATAAGATATAATATTCATTGCGAAGTGTTACGTATACCTCGTATTCACTTCAGAAGAATGTAAATGCGACACTTCCTTGCAAGGAAATAGCGTTTGCAGTGTCTGCGTATCGTGGCATTAGAGTTCTAATGCTTCTCAGAACGCGATATCGCATCTCATTTCTATATTTTATGATAAGATATAATATTCATTGCGAAGTGTCATGTACACCTCGTACTCCTTTCAAAAGAATGTAAATGCGACACTTCCTTGCTAGGAAGTAGCGTTTTCAGATGTCTACGTATCGAAGCAATAGAGTTCTAATGCTTCTTAAACAGCCATATCGCATCTCATTTCTATGTTTCATGACAATATATAATATTCATTGCGAAGTGTCATGCATACCTCGCATACACTTAAAATGAATGTAAATGCGACACTTCCTTGCAAGGAAATAGCGTTTGCAGTGTCTGCGTATCGTGGCATTAGAGTTCTAGTGCTTCATAAATCGCCATATCGCTACTCATTACTTTGTTTCATGATAATATATAATACTCATTGTGGAGTGTTATGTATACCTTGTATTCACTTCAATAGAATGTAAAGGCGACACTTCCTTGCTAGGAAATAGCGGTTGCAGATGTCTACGTACCGAAGCAATAGATTTCTAAATCTTTCTAATTCGCGATATCGCACCTCATTTCTATGTTTCATGATAAGATATAATATTCATTGTGGAGTGTCATGTATACCTCGTATTCGTTTCAAAGGAATGTAAATGCGACACTTCCTTGCTAAGAAGTAGCGTTTGCAGATGTCTACGTATCGAAGCAATACTGTTCTAATGCTTCTTAAATCGCGATATCGCATCTCATTCCTATGTTTCATGACAAGATATAATATTCATTGCGAAGTGTCATGTATACCTCGTATTCCTTTCAAAAGAATGTAAATGCGACACTTCCTTGTAAGGTAGTAGCGTTTGCAGATGTCTACGTAACGAAGCAATTGAATTCTAATGCTTCTTAACTCGCCATATTACATCACATTCCTATGTTTCATGATAAGATATAATATTCATTGCGAAGTGTCATGTATACCTCGTACTCCTTTCAAAAGAATGTAAATGCAACACTTCCCTGCTAGGAAATAGCGTTTGCAGATGTCTACGTATCGAAGCAATAGACATCTAAAGCTTCATAAATCGCGATATCGCATCTCATTTCTATGTTTCATGATAAGATATAATATTCATTGCGAAGTGTCACGTATACCTCGTATTCCTTTCAAAAGAATGTAAATGCGACACTTCCCTGCTAGGAAGTAGCGTTTGCAGATGTCTACGTATCGAAGCAATAGTGTTCTATTGCTTCTTAAATCGCGATATCGCATCTCATTTCTATGTTTCATAACAATATATAATATTCATTGCGAAGTGTCATGTATACCTCGCATACACTTAAAATGAATGTAAATGCGACACTTCCTTGCTTGGAAATAGCGTTTGCAGATGTCTACGTACCGAAGGAATAGGTTTCTAAATCTTTCTAATTCGCGATATCGCACCTCATTTCTATGTTTCATGATAAGATATAATATTCATTGTGGAGTGTCATGTATACCTCGTATTCGTATCAAAGGAATGTAAATGCGACTCTTCCTTGCTAGGAAGTAGCGTTTGCAGATGTCTACGTATCGAAGCAATACTGTTCTAATGCTTCTTAAATCGCGATATCGCATCTCATTCCTATGTTTCATGACAAGATATAATATTCATTGCGAAGTGTCATGTATACCTCGTATTCCTTTCAAAAGAATGTAAATGCGACACTTCCTTGCTAGGAAGTAGTGTTTGCAGATGTCTACGTATCGAAGCAATAGACATCTAAAGCTTCATAAATCGCGATATCGCATCTCATTTCTATGTTTCATGATAAGATATAATATTCATTGCGAAGTGTCACGTATACCTCGTATTCCTTTCAAAAGAATGTAAATGCGACACTTCCCTGCTAGGAAGTAGCGTTTGCAGATGTCTACGTATCGAAGCAATAGTGTTCTATTGCTTCTTAAATCGCGATATCGCATCTCATTTCTATGTTTCATAACAATATATAATATTCATTGCGAAGTGTCATGTATACCTCGCATACACTTAAAATGAATGTAAATGCGACACTTCCTTGCTTGGAAATAGCGTTTGCAGATGTCTACGTACCGAAGGAATAGGTTTCTAAATCTTTCTAATTCGCGATATCGCACCTCATTTCTATGTTTCATGATAAGATATAATATTCATTGTGGAGTGTCATGTATACCTCGTATTCGTATCAAAGGAATGTAAATGCGACTCTTCCTTGCTAGGAAGTAGCGTTTGCAGATGTCTACGTATCGAAGCAATACTGTTCTAATGCTTCTTAAATCGCGATATCGCATCTCATTCCTATGTTTCATGACAAGATATAATATTCATTGCGAAGTGTCATGTATACCTCGTATTCCTTTCAAAAGAATGTAAATGCGACACTTCCTTGCTAGGAAGTAGTGTTTGCAGATGTCTACGTATCGAAGCAATAGACATCTAAAGCTTCATAAATCGCGATATCGCATCTCATTTCTATGTTTCATGATAAGATATAATATTCATTGCGAAGTGTCACGTATACCTCGTATTCCTTTCAAAAGAATGTAAATGCGACACTTCCTTGCTAGGAAGTAGCGTTTGCAGATGTCTACGTATCGAAGCACTAGACATCTAAAGCTACATAAATCGCGATATCGCATCTCATTTCTATGTTTCATAACAATATATAATATTCATTGCGAAGTGTCATGTATACCTCGCATACACTTAAAATGAATGTAAATGCGACACTTCCTTGCTAGGAAATAGCGTTTGCAGATGTCTACGTATCGTGGCATTAGAGTTCCAATGCTTCTCAAAACGCGATATCGCTACTCATTACTTTGTTTCATTATAATATATAATACTCATTGTGGAGTGTTATGTATATCTCGTATTCACTTCAAAAGAATGTAAATGCGACACTTCCTTGCTAGGAAGTAGCCTTTGCAGATGTCTACGTATCGAAGCAATAGTGTTCTAATGCTTCTTAAATCGCCATATTACATCACATTTCTATGTTTCATGATAAGATATAATATTCACTGCGACGTGTCATGTATACCTCGCATACACTAGAAATGAATGTGAATGCGACAGTTCCTTGCTAGGAAATAGCGTTTGCAGATATCTACGTATCGAAGCAATAGAGTTCTAAAGCTTCTTAAATCGCGATATCGCATCTCATTTCTATGTTTCATGATAAGATGTAATATTCATTTTGCAGTGTTATGAATACCTCGTATTCACTTCAAAAGAATGTAAATGCGACACTTCCTTGCTTGGAAATAGCGTTTGCAGATGTCTACGTATCGAGGCAATAGTTTTCTAATGCTTCTTAAATCGTCATATCGCATCCCATTTCTATGTTTCATGATAAGATATAATATTCATTGCGAAGTGTCATGTATACCTCGTATTCCTTTCAAAAGAATGTAGATGCGCCACTTCCTTGCTAGGAAGTAGCGTCTGCAGATGTCTACGTATCGAAGCAATAGAATTCTAATGCCTCTTTATTCGCCATATCGCATCTCATTTCTATGTTTCATGATAAGATATAATATTCATTACGAAGTGCGATGTATACCTCGTATACACTTCAATTGAATGTTCATGCGACAATTCCTTCCTAGGAAATAGCGTTTGCAGATGTCTACGTATCGAAGCAATAGACATCCAATGTTTCATAAATCGTCATATCGCATCACATTTCTATGTTTCATGATAAGATATAATATTCTTTGTGCAGTGTTATGTATACCTCGTATTCACCTCAAAAGAATGTAAATGCGACACTTCCTTCCTAGGAAATAGCGTTTGCAGATGCCTACGTATCGAAGCAATAGAGTTCTAATGCTTCTCAGAACGCGATATCGCTACTCATTACTACGATTCATGATAATATATTATATTCATTGTGGAGTGTTAAGTGTACCTCGTATTCACTTCAAAAGAATGTAAATGCGACACTTCCTTGCTAGGAAATAGCGTTTGCAGATGTCTACGTACCGAAGCAATAGATTTCTAAATCTTTCTAATTCGCGATATCGCACCTCATTTCTATGTTTCATGATAAGATATAATATTCATTGTGGAGTGCTATGTATACCTCGTATTCACTTCAAAAGAATGTAAATGCGACACTTCCTTGCTAGGAAGTAGCGTTTGCAGATGTCTACGTATCGAAGCAACAGTGTTCTAATGCTTCTTAAATCGCCATATTACATCACATTTCTATGTTTCATGATAAGATATAATATTCACTGCGACGTGTCATGTATACCTCGCATACACTTCAAGTGAATGTGAATGCGACAGTTCCTTGCTAGGAAATGGCGTTTGCAGATATCTACGTATCGAAGCAATAGAGTTCTAAAGCTTCTTAAATCACGATATCGCATCTCATTTCTATGTTTCATGATAAGATATAATATTCATTGCGAAGTGTTATGTATACCTCGTATTCACTTCAGAAGAATGTAAATGCGACACTTCCTTGCAAGGAAATAGCGTTTGCAGTGTTTGCGTATCGTGGCATTAGGGTTCTAATGCTTCATAAATCGACATATCGCATCTCATTTCTATGATTCATGATAAGATATAATATTCATTGCGAAGTGTTACGTATACCTCGTATTCACTTCAGAAGAATGTAAATGCGACACTTCCTTGCAAGGAAATAGCGTTTGCAGTGTCTGCGTATCGTGGCATTAGAGTTCTAATGCTTCTCAGAACGCGATATCGCATCTCATTTCTATATTTTATGATAAGATATAATATTCATTGCGAAGTGTCATGTACACCTCGTACTCCTTTCAAAAGAATGTAAATGCGACACTTCCTTGCTAGGAAGTAGCGTTTTCAGATGTCTACGTATCGAAGCAATAGAGTTCTAATGCTTCTTAAACAGCCATATCGCATCTCATTTCTATGTTTCATGACAATATATAATATTCATTGCGAAGTGTCATGCATACCTCGCATACACTTAAAATGAATGTAAATGCGACACTTCCTTGCAAGGAAATAGCGTTTGCAGTGTCTGCGTATCGTGGCATTAGAGTTCTAGTGCTTCATAAATCGCCATATCGCTACTCATTACTTTGTTTCATGATAATATATAATACTCATTGTGGAGTGTTATGTATACCTTGTATTCACTTCAATAGAATGTAAAGGCGACACTTCCTTGCTAGGAAATAGCGGTTGCAGATGTCTACGTACCGAAGCAATAGATTTCTAAATCTTTCTAATTCGCGATATCGCACCTCATTTCTATGTTTCATGATAAGATATAATATTCATTGTGGAGTGTCATGTATACCTCGTATTCGTTTCAAAGGAATGTAAATGCGACACTTCCTTGCTAAGAAGTAGCGTTTGCAGATGTCTACGTATCGAAGCAATACTGTTCTAATGCTTCTTAAATCGCGATATCGCATCTCATTCCTATGTTTCATGACAAGATATAATATTCATTGCGAAGTGTCATGTATACCTCGTATTCCTTTCAAAAGAATGTAAATGCGACACTTCCTTGTAAGGTAGTAGCGTTTGCAGATGTCTACGTAACGAAGCAATTGAATTCTAATGCTTCTTAACTCGCCATATTACATCACATTCCTATGTTTCATGATAAGATATAATATTCATTGCGAAGTGTCATGTATACCTCGTACTCCTTTCAAAAGAATGTAAATGCAACACTTCCCTGCTAGGAAATAGCGTTTGCAGATGTCTACGTATCGAAGCAATAGACATCTAAAGCTTCATAAATCGCGATATCGCATCTCATTTCTATGTTTCATGATAAGATATAATATTCATTGCGAAGTGTCACGTATACCTCGTATTCCTTTCAAAAGAATGTAAATGCGACACTTCCCTGCTAGGAAGTAGCGTTTGCAGATGTCTACGTATCGAAGCAATAGTGTTCTATTGCTTCTTAAATCGCGATATCGCATCTCATTTCTATGTTTCATAACAATATATAATATTCATTGCGAAGTGTCATGTATACCTCGCATACACTTAAAATGAATGTAAATGCGACACTTCCTTGCTTGGAAATAGCGTTTGCAGATGTCTACGTACCGAAGGAATAGGTTTCTAAATCTTTCTAATTCGCGATATCGCACCTCATTTCTATGTTTCATGATAAGATATAATATTCATTGTGGAGTGTCATGTATACCTCGTATTCGTATCAAAGGAATGTAAATGCGACTCTTCCTTGCTAGGAAGTAGCGTTTGCAGATGTCTACGTATCGAAGCAATACTGTTCTAATGCTTCTTAAATCGCGATATCGCATCTCATTCCTATGTTTCATGACAAGATATAATATTCATTGCGAAGTGTCATGTATACCTCGTATTCCTTTCAAAAGAATGTAAATGCGACACTTCCTTGCTAGGAAGTAGTGTTTGCAGATGTCTACGTATCGAAGCAATAGACATCTAAAGCTTCATAAATCGCGATATCGCATCTCATTTCTATGTTTCATGATAAGATATAATATTCATTGCGAAGTGTCACGTATACCTCGTATTCCTTTCAAAAGAATGTAAATGCGACACTTCCCTGCTAGGAAGTAGCGTTTGCAGATGTCTACGTATCGAAGCAATAGTGTTCTATTGCTTCTTAAATCGCGATATCGCATCTCATTTCTATGTTTCATAACAATATATAATATTCATTGCGAAGTGTCATGTATACCTCGCATACACTTAAAATGAATGTAAATGCGACACTTCCTTGCTTGGAAATAGCGTTTGCAGATGTCTACGTACCGAAGGAATAGGTTTCTAAATCTTTCTAATTCGCGATATCGCACCTCATTTCTATGTTTCATGATAAGATATAATATTCATTGTGGAGTGTCATGTATACCTCGTATTCGTATCAAAGGAATGTAAATGCGACTCTTCCTTGCTAGGAAGTAGCGTTTGCAGATGTCTACGTATCGAAGCAATACTGTTCTAATGCTTCTTAAATCGCGATATCGCATCTCATTCCTATGTTTCATGACAAGATATAATATTCATTGCGAAGTGTCATGTATACCTCGTATTCCTTTCAAAAGAATGTAAATGCGACACTTCCTTGCTAGGAAGTAGTGTTTGCAGATGTCTACGTATCGAAGCAATAGACATCTAAAGCTTCATAAATCGCGATATCGCATCTCATTTCTATGTTTCATGATAAGATATAATATTCATTGCGAAGTGTCACGTATACCTCGTATTCCTTTCAAAAGAATGTAAATGCGACACTTCCTTGCTAGGAAGTAGCGTTTGCAGATGTCTACGTATCGAAGCACTAGACATCTAAAGCTACATAAATCGCGATATCGCATCTCATTTCTATGTTTCATAACAATATATAATATTCATTGCGAAGTGTCATGTATACCTCGCATACACTTAAAATGAATGTAAATGCGACACTTCCTTGCTAGGAAATAGCGTTTGCAGATGTCTACGTATCGTGGCATTAGAGTTCCAATGCTTCTCAAAACGCGATATCGCTACTCATTACTTTGTTTCATTATAATATATAATACTCATTGTGGAGTGTTATGTATATCTCGTATTCACTTCAAAAGAATGTAAATGCGACACTTCCTTGCTAGGAAGTAGCCTTTGCAGATGTCTACGTATCGAAGCAATAGTGTTCTAATGCTTCTTAAATCGCCATATTACATCACATTTCTATGTTTCATGATAAGATATAATATTCACTGCGACGTGTCATGTATACCTCGCATACACTAGAAATGAATGTGAATGCGACAGTTCCTTGCTAGGAAATAGCGTTTGCAGATATCTACGTATCGAAGCAATAGAGTTCTAAAGCTTCTTAAATCGCGATATCGCATCTCATTTCTATGTTTCATGATAAGATGTAATATTCATTTTGCAGTGTTATGAATACCTCGTATTCACTTCAAAAGAATGTAAATGCGACACTTCCTTGCTTGGAAATAGCGTTTGCAGATGTCTACGTATCGAGGCAATAGTTTTCTAATGCTTCTTAAATCGTCATATCGCATCACATTTCTATGTTTCATGATAATATATAATACTCATTGTGAAGTGTTATGTATACCTCGTATTCACTTCAAAAGAATGTAAATGTGACACTTCCTTGCTAGGAAATAGTGTTTGCAGATGTCTACGTATCGAACCAATAGACTTCTAATGCTTCTTAAATCGCCATATCGCATCTCATTTCTGTGTTTCATGATAAGATATAGTATTAATTGTGCGGTGTTATGTATATATCGTCTATACTTCACTTCACTAACTATTACTTTGTTTCATGATAATATATAATACTCATTGTGGAGTGTTATGTATACCTCGTATTCACTTCAATAGAATGTAAATGCGACACTTCCTTGCTAGGAAATAGCGTTTGCAGATGTCTACGTACCGAAGCAATAGATTTCTAAATCTTTCTAATTCGCGATATCGCATCTCATTCCTATGTTTCATGACAAGATATAATATTCATTGCGAAGTGTCATGTATACCTCGTATTCCTTTCAAAAGAATGTAAATGCGACACTTCCTTGCTAGGAAGTAGCGTTTGCAGATGTCTACGTATCGAAGCAATAGAATTCTAATGCTTCTTAACTCGCCATATTACATCACATTCCTATGTTTCATGATAAGATATAATATTCATTGCGAAGTGTCATGTATACCTCGTACTCCGTTCAAAAGAATGTAAATGCAACACTTCCCTGCTAGGAAATAGCGTTTGCAGATGTCTACGTATCGAAGCAATAGACATCTAAAGCTTCATAAATCGCGATATCGCATCTCATTTCTATGTTTCATGATAAGATATAATATTCATTGCGATGTGTCACGTATACCTCGTATTCCTTTCAAAAGAATGTAAATGCGACACTTCCCTACTAGGAAGTAGCGTTTGCAGATGTCTACGTATCGAAGCAATAGTGTTCTAAAGCTTCTTAAATCGCGATATCGCATCTCATTTCTATGTTTCATGATAAGATATAATATTCACAGTGCAGTGTTATGTATACCTCGTATTCACTTCAAGAGTATGTAAACGCGACACTTCCATGCTAGGAAATAGCGTTTGCAGATGTCTACGTATCGAAGCAATAGAGTTCTAATGCTTCTTAAATCGCGATATCGTACCTCATTTCTATGTTTCATGATAAGATATAATATTCATTGTGTAGTGTTATGTTTATCTCATCTATACTTCAAATGAATGTAAATGCGACACTTCCTTGTTAGGAAATAGCGTTTGCAGATGTCTGCGTATCGTGGCATTAGAGTTCTAATGCTTCTCAAAACGCGATATCGCATCTCATTTCTATGTTTCATGATAAGATATAATATTCATTGTGCAGAGTTATGTATATCTCGTCTATACTTCAAATGGATGTAAATACGACACTTCCTTGCTAGGAAGTAGCGTTTGCAGATGTCTACGTATCGTGGCATTAGAGTTTAATGCTTCTCAAAACGCGATATCGCTACTCATTACTATGTTTCATGATAATATATAATATTCATTGTGGAGTGTTATGTATACCTCGTATTCACTTCAAAAGAATGCAAATGCGACACTTCCTTGCTAGGAAATAGCGTTTGCAGATGTCTACGTATCGGAGCAATGGAGTTATAAATCTTTCTAATTCGCGATATCGCATCTCATTTCTATGTTTCATGATAAGATACAATATTCATTGTGGAGTGTTATGTATACCTCGTATTCGTTTCAAAAGAATGTAAATGCGACACTTCCTTGCTAGGAAGTTGCGTTTGCAGATGTCTACGTATCGAAGCAATAGTGTTCTAATTTTTCTTAAATCGCGGTATCGCATCCCATTTCTATGTTTCATGATAAGATATAATATTCATTGTGCAGTGCTATGTATACCTCGTATTCACTTCAAAAGTATGTAAATGCGACACTTCCTTGCTAGGAAGTTGCGCTTGCAGATGTCTACGTATCGAAGCAAGAGTGTTCTAATGCTTCTTAAATCGTCATATCGCATCTCATTCATATGTTTCATGATAATATATAATATTCATTGTGAGTAGTGTTATGTATACCTCGTATTCGTTTCAAAAGAATGTAAATGCGACACTTCCTTGCTAGGAAGTAGCGTTTGCAGATGTCTACGTATCGAAGCAGTAATGTTCTAATGCTTCTTAAATCGCGATATCGTACCTCATTTCTATGTTTCATGATAAGATATAATATTCATTGTGTAGTGTTATGTTTATCTCATCTATACTTCAAATGAATGTAAATGCGACACTTCCTTGTTAGGAAATAGCGTTTGCAGATGTCTGCGTATCGTGGCATTAGAGTTCTAATGCTTCTCAAAACGCGATATCGCATCTCATTTCTATGTTTCATGATAAGATATAATATTCATTGTGCAGAGTTATGTATATCTCGTCTATACTTCAAATGGATGTAAATACGACACTTCCTTGCTAGGAAGTAGCGTTTGCAGATGTCTACGTATCGTGGCATTAGAGTTTAATGCTTCTCAAAACGCGATATCGCTACTCATTACTATGTTTCATGATAATATATAATATTCATTGTGGAGTGTTATGTATACCTCGTATTCACTTCAAAAGAATGCAAATGCGACACTTCCTTGCTAGGAAATAGCGTTTGCAGATGTCTACGTATCGGAGCAATGGAGTTATAAATCTTTCTAATTCGCGATATCGCATCTCATTTCTATGTTTCATGATAAGATACAATATTCATTGTGGAGTGTTATGTATACCTCGTATTCGTTTCAAAAGAATGTAAATGCGACACTTCCTTGCTAGGAAGTTGCGTTTGCAGATGTCTACGTATCGAAGCAATAGTGTTCTAATTTTTCTTAAATCGCGGTATCGCATCCCATTTCTATGTTTCATGATAAGATATAATATTCATTGTGCAGTGCTATGTATACCTCGTATTCACTTCAAAAGTATGTAAATGCGACACTTCCTTGCTAGGAAGTTGCGCTTGCAGATGTCTACGTATCGAAGCAAGAGTGTTCTAATGCTTCTTAAATCGTCATATCGCATCTCATTCATATGTTTCATGATAATATATAATATTCATTGTGAGTAGTGTTATGTATACCTCGTATTCGTTTCAAAAGAATGTAAATGCGACACTTCCTTGCTAGGAAGTAGCGTTTGCAGATGTCTACGTATCGAAGCAGTAATGTTCTAATGCTTCTTAAATCGCGATATCGCATCTCATTTCTATGTTTCATGACAATATATAATATTCATTGCGAAGTGTCATGTATACCTCGTATTCACTTCAAAAGAATGTAAACGCGACACTTCCTTGCTAGGAAATAGCGTTTGCAGATGTCTACGTATCGAAGCAATAGAGTTCTAAATCTTTCTAATTCGCGATATCGCATCTCATTTCTATGTTTCATGATAAGTTATAATATTCATTGTGGAGTGTTATGTATACCTCGTATTCGTTTCAAAAGAATGTAAATGCGACACTTCCTTGCTAGGAAATAGCGTTTGCAGATGTCTACGTATCGTGGCATTAGAGTTTAATGCTTCTCAAAACGCGATATCACTTCTCAATACTATGTTTCGTGATAATATATAATATTCATTGTGGAGTGTTATGTATACCTCGTATTCACTTCAAAAGAATATAAATGCCACACTTCCTTGCTAGGAAATAGCGTTTGCAGATGTCTACGTATCGAAGCAATAGTTTTCTAATGCTTCTTAAATCGTCATATCGCATCTCATATCTACATTTCACGATAAGATATAGTATTTACTGCGAAGTGTCATGTATACCTCGTATTCACTTCAAAAGAATGTAAATGCGACACTTCCTTGCTTGGAAATAGCGTTTGCAGATGTCTACGTATCGAGGCAATAGTTTTCTAATGCTTCTTAAATCGTCATATCGCATCACATTTCTATGTTTCATGATAATATATAATACTCATTGTGAAGTGTTATGTATACCTCGTATTCACTTCAAAAGAATGTAAATGTGACACTTCCTTGCTAGGAAATAGTGTTTGCAGATGTCTACGTATCGAACCAATAGACTTCTAATGCTTCTTAAATCGCCATATCGCATCTCATTTCTGTGTTTCATGATAAGATATAGTATTAATTGTGCGGTGTTATGTATATATCGTCTATACTTCACTTCACTAACTATTACTTTGTTTCATGATAATATATAATACTCATTGTGGAGTGTTATGTATACCTCGTATTCACTTCAATAGAATGTAAATGCGACACTTCCTTGCTAGGAAATAGCGTTTGCAGATGTCTACGTACCGAAGCAATAGATTTCTAAATCTTTCTAATTCGCGATATCGCATCTCATTCCTATGTTTCATGACAAGATATAATATTCATTGCGAAGTGTCATGTATACCTCGTATTCCTTTCAAAAGAATGTAAATGCGACACTTCCTTGCTAGGAAGTAGCGTTTGCAGATGTCTACGTATCGAAGCAATAGAATTCTAATGCTTCTTAACTCGCCATATTACATCACATTCCTATGTTTCATGATAAGATATAATATTCATTGCGAAGTGTCATGTATACCTCGTACTCCGTTCAAAAGAATGTAAATGCAACACTTCCCTGCTAGGAAATAGCGTTTGCAGATGTCTACGTATCGAAGCAATAGACATCTAAAGCTTCATAAATCGCGATATCGCATCTCATTTCTATGTTTCATGATAAGATATAATATTCATTGCGATGTGTCACGTATACCTCGTATTCCTTTCAAAAGAATGTAAATGCGACACTTCCCTACTAGGAAGTAGCGTTTGCAGATGTCTACGTATCGAAGCAATAGTGTTCTAAAGCTTCTTAAATCGCGATATCGCATCTCATTTCTATGTTTCATGATAAGATATAATATTCACAGTGCAGTGTTATGTATACCTCGTATTCACTTCAAGAGTATGTAAACGCGACACTTCCATGCTAGGAAATAGCGTTTGCAGATGTCTACGTATCGAAGCAATAGAGTTCTAATGCTTCTTAAATCGCGATATCGTACCTCATTTCTATGTTTCATGATAAGATATAATATTCATTGTGTAGTGTTATGTTTATCTCATCTATACTTCAAATGAATGTAAATGCGACACTTCCTTGTTAGGAAATAGCGTTTGCAGATGTCTGCGTATCGTGGCATTAGAGTTCTAATGCTTCTCAAAACGCGATATCGCATCTCATTTCTATGTTTCATGATAAGATATAATATTCATTGTGCAGAGTTATGTATATCTCGTCTATACTTCAAATGGATGTAAATACGACACTTCCTTGCTAGGAAGTAGCGTTTGCAGATGTCTACGTATCGTGGCATTAGAGTTTAATGCTTCTCAAAACGCGATATCGCTACTCATTACTATGTTTCATGATAATATATAATATTCATTGTGGAGTGTTATGTATACCTCGTATTCACTTCAAAAGAATGCAAATGCGACACTTCCTTGCTAGGAAATAGCGTTTGCAGATGTCTACGTATCGGAGCAATGGAGTTATAAATCTTTCTAATTCGCGATATCGCATCTCATTTCTATGTTTCATGATAAGATACAATATTCATTGTGGAGTGTTATGTATACCTCGTATTCGTTTCAAAAGAATGTAAATGCGACACTTCCTTGCTAGGAAGTTGCGTTTGCAGATGTCTACGTATCGAAGCAATAGTGTTCTAATTTTTCTTAAATCGCGGTATCGCATCCCATTTCTATGTTTCATGATAAGATATAATATTCATTGTGCAGTGCTATGTATACCTCGTATTCACTTCAAAAGTATGTAAATGCGACACTTCCTTGCTAGGAAGTTGCGCTTGCAGATGTCTACGTATCGAAGCAAGAGTGTTCTAATGCTTCTTAAATCGTCATATCGCATCTCATTCATATGTTTCATGATAATATATAATATTCATTGTGAGTAGTGTTATGTATACCTCGTATTCGTTTCAAAAGAATGTAAATGCGACACTTCCTTGCTAGGAAGTAGCGTTTGCAGATGTCTACGTATCGAAGCAGTAATGTTCTAATGCTTCTTAAATCGCGATATCGCATCTCATTTCTATGTTTCATGACAATATATAATATTCATTGCGAAGTGTCATGTATACCTCGTATTCACTTCAAAAGAATGTAAACGCGACACTTCCTTGCTAGGAAATAGCGTTTGCAGATGTCTACGTATCGAAGCAATAGAGTTCTAAATCTTTCTAATTCGCGATATCGCATCTCATTTCTATGTTTCATGATAAGTTATAATATTCATTGTGGAGTGTTATGTATACCTCGTATTCGTTTCAAAAGAATGTAAATGCGACACTTCCTTGCTAGGAAATAGCGTTTGCAGATGTCTACGTATCGTGGCATTAGAGTTTAATGCTTCTCAAAACGCGATATCACTTCTCAATACTATGTTTCGTGATAATATATAATATTCATTGTGGAGTGTTATGTATACCTCGTATTCACTTCAAAAGAATATAAATGCCACACTTCCTTGCTAGGAAATAGCGTTTGCAGATGTCTACGTATCGAAGCAATAGTTTTCTAATGCTTCTTAAATCGTCATATCGCATCTCATATCTACATTTCACGATAAGATATAGTATTTACTGCGAAGTGTCATGTATACCTCGTATTCCTTTCAAAAGAATGTAAATGCGACACTTCCTTGCTAGGATGTAGCGATTGCAGATGTATACGTATCGAAGCAATAGGGATCTAATGCTTCTTAAATCGCCATATCGCTTCTCATTTCTACGTTTCATTATAATATATAATATTCACTGCGATGTGTCATGTACACCTCGTACTCCTTTCAAATGAATGTACATGCGACGCTTCCTTGCTTGGAAGTAGCGTTTGCAGATGTCTACGTATCGAAGCAATAGAGTTCTAATGCTTCTTAAATAGCCATATCGCATCTCATTTCTATGTTTCATGATAAGATATAATATTCATTGTGCAGTGTTATGTATATTCCGTCTATACTTCAAATGGATGTAAATGCGACACTTCCTTGCTAGGAAATAGCGTTTGCAGATGTCTACGTATCGTGGCATTAGAGTTCTAATGCTTCTCAAAACGCGATATCGCTACTCATTACTTTGTTTCATGATAATATATAATATTCATTGTGGAGTGTTATGTATACCTCGTATTCGTTTCAAGAGAATGTAAATTCGACACTTCCTTGCAAGGAAATATCGTTTGCAGATGTCTACGTATCGAAGCAATGGAGTTCCAATGCTTCTTAAATCGCGATATCGCACCTCATTTCTATGTTTAACGATAAGATATAATATTCATTGTGTAGTGTTATGTTTATCTTGAAGCGGCATGCTTCATGTAGCTATAGAATAAAGGAGGAAGAAAGAAAGGAAGGAAAAGAGAGGGGAAGAACGTTTCGTCCTGGGCCTGCTAGTGGACTCATCAGTAAGGCTTCCTAGCAGACCCTGCCTTAGACGCTGGGATATTAGGGACAGTTAGGAACTTCTATGTATTGGAAAGGAGAGGCTAGCGAGTACTTTCAGGAAATTGTAGGCTGTGCTGTCCCTCTAGTGGCGATAGTCGAAAGGCCGCCACATCACTCCCTTGCCAGTGATAAACGATACTTGGCCCGTGCGTCTTTCGTAGTTCTTCGTGATGTTCCTCCGGTGCGACGACTTGTGTAGAGCCTCGGATAATGTTTTAGTTACTGGGTCGTGTAATAGCCGCTGTGCCATATGCTGCTCTTTCGAACGCGGCAGGGCGCAGTGCTCAAGCCATGGCGAAGTAAGTCTCGAGCCTAAGGGCGAGCGCGCTTTTAAGAAACCTGCACTGAGCAGTCGTATACTCTGCTGTCCTAGGATGGTCCGTAAGTAACCGACGAAGTGCGTCGTAATGATGCCGTAGGGTCCCAATGATCATCGAATGCGGCCGAACTTTATCGAGATCGTCGTGGGCGCGGCGTTAAAGCGTCGTGGCCACCCTAGGAGAGGGGTTACGATTTCGGCGTGCTGCGGAAGAACCCAAAGTCTATTGATGAATGTACATCCTTCCAGATATCCTGGGGCGAGGCTTGTCGTCGAAGGTCGAAATATGTTCGAGTAGCTGCTTCCGTTGTCCTCCTGTGTTGTAAGTAGGTTGCGTGTTCACATCACGTCGGGGTCACCAGTTGAAGCGGCATGCTTCAGGTAGCTATAGAATAAAGGAGGAGGAAAGAAAGGAAGGAAAAGAGAGGGGAAGAACGTTTCGTCCTGGGCCTGCTAGTGGACTCATCAGTAAGGCTTCCTAGCAGACCCTGCCTTAGACGCTGGGATATTAGGGACAGTTAAGAACTTCTATATATTGGAAAGGAGAGGCGAGCGAGTACTTTCAGGAAATTGTAGGCTGTGCTGTCCCTCTAGTGGCGATAGTCGAAAGGCCGCCACAATCTCATCTATACTTCAAATGAATGTAAATGCGACACTTCCTTGCTAGGAAGTAGCGTTTGCAGATGTCTACGTATCGTGGCATTAGTGCTCTAATGCTTCTCAAAACGCGATATCGCATCTCATTTCTATGTTTCATGATAATATATAATATTCATAGTGGAGTCTTATGTATACCTCGTATTCATTTCAATAGAATGTAAATGCGACACTTCCTTGCTAGGAAATAGCGTTTGCAGTTGTGTACGTATCGAAGCAATAGATTTCTAAAGCTTGCTAATTCGCGATATCGAATCTCATATCTGCGTTTTATGATAATATATAATATTCATTGCGAAGTTTCATGTGTACCTCGCATACAAATCAAACGAATGTGAATGCGACAGTTCCTTGCTAGGAAATAGTGATTGCTGATGCCTACGTATCGATGTAACAGAGTTCTAATGCTTCTTAAATCGCGATATCGCACCTCATTTCTATGTTTCATGATAAGATATAATATTCATTGTGTAGTGTTATGTTTATCTCATCTATACTTCAAATGAATGTAAATGCGAAACTTCCTTGCTAGGAAATAGCGTTTGCAGATGTCTGCGTATCGTGGCATTAGAGTTCTAATGCTTCTCAAAACGCGATATCGCATCTCATTTCTATGTTTCATGATAAGATATAATATTCATTGTGCAGTGTCATGTATATCTCGTCCATACTTCAAATGAATGTAAATGCGACACTTCCTTCATGGGAAATGACGTTTGCAGATGTCTACGTATCGTGGCATTAGAGGTCTATTGCTTCTCAAAACGCGAAATCGCTACTCATTACTATGTTTCATGATAATATATAATATTCATTGCGGAGTGTTATGTATACCTCGCATACACTACAAATGAATGTGAATGCGACAGTTCCTTGCTAGGAAATAGCATTTGCAGACATCTACGTATTGTGACATTAGAGTTCTAATAATTCTCAAGACGCGATATCGCTACTCATTACTTTGTTTCATGATACTATATAATATTCATTGTGGAGTGTTATGTATACCTCGTATTCATTTCCATAGAATGTAAATGCGACACGTCCTTGCTAGGAAGTAGCGTTTGCAGATGTCTACGTATCGAAGCAATAGACATCTAATGCTTCATAAATCGCGATATCGCATCTCATTTCTATGTTTCATGATAAGATATAATATTCATTGCGAAGTGTCACGTATACCTCGCATTCCTTTCAAAAGAATGTAAATGCGACACTTCCTTGCTAGGAAGTAGCGTTTGCAGATGTCTACGTATCGAAGCAATAGTGTTCTAATGCTTCTTAAATCGCGATATCGCATCTCATTTCTATGTTTCATGATAAGATATAATAATCATTGTGTAGTGTTATGTTTATCTCATCTATACTTCAAATGAATGAAAATGCGACACTTCCTTGCTAGGAAATAGCGTTTGCAGATGTCTGCGTATCGTGGCATTAGAGTTCTAATGCTTCTCAAAACGCGATATCGCATCTCATTTCTATGTTTCATGATAAGATATAATATTCATTGTGCAGTGTCATGTATACCTCGTATTCATTTCCATAGAATGTAAATGCGACACGTCCTTGCTAGGAAGTAGCCTTTGCAGATGTCTACGTATCGAAGCAATAGACATCTAATGCTTCATAAATCGCGATATCGCATCTCATTTCTATGTTCCATGATAAGATATAATATTCATTGCGAAGTGTCACGTATACCTCGCATTCCTTTCAAAAGAATGTAAATGCGACACATCCTTGCTAGGAAGTAGCGTTTGCAGATGTCTACGTATCGAAGCAATAGTGTTCTAAAGCTTCTTAAATCGCGATATCGCATCTCATTTCTATGTTTCATGATAAGATATAATATTCACAGTGCAGTGTTATGTATATTCCGTCTATACTTCAAATGGATGTAAATGCGACACTTCCTTGCTAGGAAATAGCGTTTGCAGATGTCTACGTATCGTGGCATTAGAGTTCTAATGCTTCTCAAAACGCGATATCGCTACTCATTACTTTGTTTCATGATAATATATAATATTCATTGTGGAGTGTTATGTATACCTCGTATTCGTTTCAAGAGAATGTAAATTCGACACTTCCTTGCAAGGAAATATCGTTTGCAGATGTCTACGTATCGAAGCAATAGAGTTCTAATGCTTCTTAAATCGCGATATCGCACCTCATTTCTATGTTTAACGATAAGATATAATATTCATTGTGTAGTGTTATGTTTATCTCATCTATTCTTCAAATGAATGTAAATGCGACACTTCCTTGCTAGGAAGTAGCCTTTGCAGATGTCTACGTATCGAAGCAATAGACATCTAATGCTTCATAAATCGCGATATCGCATCTCATTTCTATGTTTCATGATAAGATATAATATTCATTGCGAAGTGTCACGTATACCTCGCATTCCTTTCAAAAGAATGTAAATGCGACACTTCCTTGCTAGGAAGTAGCGTTTGCAGATGTCTACGTATCGAAGCCATAGTGTTCTAAAGCTTCTTAAATCGCGATATCGCATCTCATTTCTATGTTTCATGATAAGATATAATATTCACAGTGCAGTGTTATGTATACCTCGTATTCACTTCAAGAGTATGTAAACGCGACACATCCATGCTAGGAAATAGGTGTTTGCAGATGTCTACGTATCGAAGCAATAGAGTTCTAATGCTTCTTAAATAGCGATATCGTACCTCATTTCTATGTTTCATGATAAGATATAATATTCATTGTGTAGTGTTATGTTTATCTCATCTATACTACAAATGAATGTAAATGCGACAATTCCTTGTTAGGAAATAGCGTTTGCAGATGTCTGCGTATCGTGGCATTAGAGTTCTAATGCTTCTCAAAACGCGATATCGCATCTCATTTCTATGTTTCATGATAAGATATAATATTCATTGTGCAGAGTTATGTATATCTCGTCTATACTTCAAATGGATGTAAATGCGACACTTCCTTGCTAGGAAGTAGCGTTTGCAGATGTCTACGTATCGTGGCATTAGAGTTTAATGCTTCTCAAAACGCGATATCGCTACTCATTACTATGTTTCATGATAATATATAATATTCATTGTGGAGTGTTATGTATACCTCGTATTCACTTCAAAAGAATGCAAATGCGACACTTCCTTGCTAGGAAATAGCGTTTGCAGATGTCTACGTATCGGAGCAATGGAGTTCTAAATCTTTCTAATTCGCGATATCGCATCTCATTTCTATGTTTCATGATAAGATACAATATTCATTGTGGAGTGTTATGTATACCTCGTATTCGTTTCAAAAGAATGTAAATGCGACACTTCCTTGCTAGGAAGTTGCGTTTGCAGATGTCTACGTATCGAAGCACTAGTGTTCTAATTTTTCTTAAATCGCGGTATCGCATCCCATTTCTATGTTTCATGATAAGATATAATATTCATTGTGCAGTGCTATGTATACCTCGTATTCACTTCAAAAGTATGTAAATGCGACACTTCCTTACTAGGAAGTTGCGCTTGCAGATGTCTACGTATCGAAGCAAGAGTGTTCTAATGCTTCTTAAATCGCGATATCGCACCTCATTTCTATGTTTCATGATAAGATATAATAATCATTGTGTAGTGTTATGTTTATCTCATCTATACTTCAAATGAATGTAAATGCGACACTTCCTTGCTAGGAAATAGCGTTTGCAGATGTCTGCGTATCGTGGCATTAGAGTTCTAATGCTTCTCAAAACGCGATATCGCATCTCATTTCTATGTTTCATGATAAGATATAATATTCATTGTGCAGTGTCATGTATACCTCGTATTCATTTCCATAGAATGTAAATGCGACACTTCCTTGCTAGGAAGTAGCGTTTGCAGATGTCTACGTATCGAAGCAGTAATGTTCTAATGCTTCTTAAATCGCGATATCGCATCTCATTTCTATGTTTCATGACAATATATAATATTCATTGCGAAGTGTCATGTATACCTCGTATTCACTTCAAAAGAATGTAAACGCGACACTTCCTTGCTAGGAAATAGCGTTTGCAGATGTCTACGTATCGAAGCAATAGAGTTCTACATCTTTCTAATTCGCGATATCGCATCTCATTTCTATGTTTCATGATAAGTTATAATATTCATTGTGGAGTGTTATGTATACCTCGTATTCGTTTCAAAAGAATGTAAATGCGACACTTCCTTGCTAGGAAATAGCGTTTGCAGATGTCTACGTATCGTGGCATTAGAGTTTAATGCTTCTCAAAACGCGATATCACTTCTCAATACTATGTTTCGTGATAATATATAATATTCATTGTGGAGTGTTATGTATACATCGTATTCACTTCAAAAGAATATAAATGCCACACTTCCTTGCAAGGAAATATCGTTTGCAGATGTCTACGTATCGAAGCAATAGAGTTCTAATGCTTCTTAAATTGCGATATCGCACCTCATTTCTATGTTTAACGATAAGATATAATATTCATTGTGTAGTGTTATGTTTATCTCATCTATACTTCAAATGAATGTAAATGCGACACTTCCTTGCTAGGAAGTAGCCTTTGCAGATGTCTACGTATCGAAGCAATAGACATCTAATGCTTCATAAATCGCGATATCGCATCTCATTTCTATGTTTCATGATAAGATATAATATTCATTCCGAAGTGTCACGAATACCTCGCATTCCTTTCAAAAGAATGTAAATGCGACACTTCCTTGCTAGGAAGTAGCGTTTGTAGATGTCTACGTATCGAAGCAATAGTGTTCTAATGCTTCTTAAATCGCGATATCGCACCTCATTTCTATGTTTCATGATAAGATATAATAATCATTGTGTAGTGTTATGTTTATCTCATCTATACTTCAAATGAATGTAAATGCGACACTTCCTTGCTAGGAAATAGCGTTTGCAGATGTCTGCGTATCGTGGCATTAGAGTTCTAATGCTTCTCAAAACGCAATATCGCATCTCATTTCTATGTTTCATGATAAGATATAATATTCATTGTGCAGTGTCATGTATACCTCGTATTCATTTCCATAGAATGTAAATGCGACACGTCCTTGCTAGGAAGTAGCCTTTGCAGATGTCTACGTATCGAAGCAATAGACATCTAATGCTTCATAAATCGCGATATCGCATCTCATTTCTATGTTTCATGACAATATATAATATTCATTGCGAAGTGTCATGTATACCTCGTATTCACTTCAAAAGAATGTAAACGCGACACTTCCTTGCTAGGAAATAGCGTTTGCAGATGTCTACGTATCGTGGCATTAGAGTTTAATGCTTCTCAAAACGCGATATCACTTCTCATTACTATGTTTCGTGATAATATATAATATTCATTGTGGAGTGTTATGTATACCTCGTATTCACTTCAAAAGAATATAAATGCCACACTTCCTTGCTAGGAAATAGCGTTTGCAGATGTCTACTTATCGAAGCAATAGTTTTCTAATGCTTCTTAAATCGTCATATCGCATCTCATATCTACATTTCACGATAAGATATAGTATTTACTGCGAAGTGTCATGTATACCTCGTATTCCTTTCAAAAGAAGGTAAATGCGACACTTCCTTGCTAGGATATAGCGATTGCAGATGTATACGTATCGAAGCAATAGGGATCTAATGCTTCTTAAATCGCCATATCGCTTCTCATTTCTACGTTTCATGATAATATATAATATTCACTGCGAAGTGTCATGTACACCTCGTACTCCTTTCAAATGAATGTACATGCGACGCTTCCTTGCTAGGAAGTAGCGTTTGCAGATGTCTACGTATCGAAGCAATAGAGTTCCAATGCTTCTTAAATAGCCATATTGCATCTCATTTCTATGTTTCATGATAAGATATAATATTCATTGTGCAGTGTTATGTATATCTCGTCTATGCTTCAAATGGACGTAAATGCGACACTTCCTTGCTAGGAAGTAGCGTTTGCAGATGTCTACGTATCGAAGCAATAGGGATCTAATGCTTCTTAAATCGACATATTACATCACATTTCTATGTTTCATGATAAGATATAATATTCATTGTGCAGTGTTATGTATATGCCGTCTATACTTCAAATGGATGTAAATACGACACTTCCTTACTTGGAAATAGCGTTTGCAGATGTCTACGTATCGTGGCATTAGAGTTCTAATGCTTCTCAAAACGCGATATCGCTACTCATTACTATGTTTCATGATAATATATAATATTCATTGTGGAGTGTTATGTATACCTCGTATTCACTTCAAAAGAATGCAAATGCGACACATCCTTGCTAGGATATAGCGTTTGCAGATGTCTACGTATCGAAGCAATAGAGTTCTAAATCTATCTAATTCGCGATATCGCATCTCATTTCTATGTTTCATGATAAGATATAATATTCATTGTGGAGTGTTATGTATACCTCGTATTAGTTTCAAAAGAATGTAAATGCGACACTTCCTTGCTAGGAAATAGCGTTTGCAGATGTCTGCGTATCGTGGCATTAGAGTTCTAATGCTTCTCAAAACGCGATATCGCATCTCATTTCTATGTTTCATGATAAGATATAATATTCATTGTGCAGTGTCATGTATACCTCGTATTCATTTCCATAGAATGTAAATGCGACACGTCCTTGCTAGGAAGTAGCCTTTGCAGATGTCTACGTATCGAAGCAATAGACATCTAATGCTTCATAAATCGCGATATCGCATCTCATTTCTATGTTCCATAATAAGATATAATATTCATTGCGAAGTGTCACGTATACCTCGCATTCCTTTCAAAAGAATGTAAATGCGACACTTCCTTGCTAGGAAGTAGCGTTTGTAGATGTCTACGTATCGAAGCAATAGTGTTCTAAAGCTTCTTAAATCGCGATATCGCATCTCATTTCTATGTTTCATGATAAGATATAATATTCACAGTGCAGTGTTATGTATACCTCGTATTCACTTCAAGAGTATGTAAACGCGACACTTCCATGCTAGGAAATAGCGTTTGCAGATGTCTACGTATCGAAGCAATAGAGTTCTAATGCTTCTCAAAACGCGATATCGCATCTCATTTCTATGTTTCATGATAAGATATAATATTCATTGTGCAGAGTTATGTATATCTCGTCTATACTTCAAATGGATGTAAATACGACACTTCCTTGCTAGGAAGTAGCGTTTGCAGATGTCTACGTATCGTGGCATTGGAGTTTAATGCTTCTCAAAACGCGATATCGCTACTCATTACTATGTTTCATGATAATATATAATATTCATTGTGGAGTGTTATGTATACCTCGTATTCACTTCAAAAGAATGCAAATGCGACACTTCCTTGCTAGGAAATAGCGTTTGCAGATGTCTACGTATCGGAGCAATGGAGTTATAAATCTTTCTAATTCGGGATATCGCATCTCATCTCTATGTTTCATGATAAGATACAATATTCATTGTGGAGTGTTATGTATACCTCGTATTCGTTTCAAAAGAATGTAAATGCGACACTTCCTTGCTAGGAAGTTGCGTTTGCAGATGTCTACGTATCGAAGCAATAGTGTTCCAATTTTTCTTAAATCGCGGTATCGCATCCCATTTCTATGTTTCATGATAAGATATAATATTCATTGTGCAGTGCTATGTATACCTCGTATTCACTTCAAAAGTATGTAAATGCGACACTTCCTTGCTAGGAAGTTGCGCTTGCAGATGTCTACGTATCGAAGCAAGAGTGTTCTAATGCTTCTTAAATCGTCATATCGCATCTCATTCATATGTTTCATGATAATATATAATATTCATTGTGGAGTGTTATGTATACCTCGTATTCGTTTCAAAAGAATGTAAATGCGACACTTCCTTGCTAGGAAGTAGCGTTTGCAGATGTCTACGTATCGAAGCAGTAATGTTCTAATGCTTCTTAAATCGCGATATCGCATCTCATTTCTATGTTTCATGACAATATATAATATTCATTGCGAAGTGTCATGTATACCTCGTATTCACTTCAAAAGAATGTAAACGCGACACTTCCTTGCTAGGAAATAGCGTTTGCAGAAATCTACGTATCCAAGCAATAGGGTTCTAAATCTTTCTAATTCGCGATATCGCATCTCATTTCTATGTTTCACGATAAGATATAGTATTTACTGCGAAGTGTCATGTATACCTCGTATCCCTTTCAAAAGAATGTAAATGCGACACTTCCTTGCTAGGATATAGCGATTGCAGATGTATACGTATCGAAGCAATAGGGATCTAATGCTTCTTAAATCGCCATATCGCTTCTCATTTCTACGTTTCATGATAATATATAATATTCACTGCGAAGTGTCATGTACACCTCGTACTCCTTTCAATTGAATGTACATGCGACGCTTCCTTGCTAGGAAGTAGCGTTTGCAGATGTCTACGTATCGAAGCAATAGGGTTCTAATGCTTCTTAAATAGCCATATTGCATCTCATTTCTATGTTTCATGATAAGATATAATATTCATTGTGCAGTGTTATGTATATCTCGTCTATGCTTCAGATGGACGTAAATGCGACACTTCCTTGCTAGGAAGTAGCGTTTGCAGATGTCTACGTATCGAAGCAATAGGGATCTAATGCTTCTTAAATCGACATATTACATCTCATTTCTATGTTTCATGATAAGATATAATATTCATTGTGCAGTGTTATGTATATGCCGTCTATACTTCAAATGGATGTAAATACGACACTTCCTTACTTGGAAATAGCGTTTGCAGATGTCTACGTATCGTGGCATTAGAGTTCTAATGCTTCTCAAAACGCGATATCGCTACTCATTACTATGTTTCATGATAATATATAATATTCATTGTGGAGTGTTATGTATACCTCGTATTCGTTTCAAAAGAATGTAAATGCGACACTTCCTTGCTAGGAAATAGCGTTTGCAGATGTCTGCGTATCGTGGCATTAGAGTTCTAATGCTTCTCAAAACGCGATATCGCATCTCATTTCTATGTTTCATGATAAGATATAATATTCATTGTGCAGTGTCATGTATACCTCGTATTCATTTCCATAGAATGTAAATGCGACACGTCCTTGCTAGGAAGTAGCCTTTGCAGATGTCTACGTATCGAAGCAATAGACATCTAATGCTTCATAAATCGCGATATCGCATCTCATTTCTATGTTCCATGATAAGATATAATATTCATTGCGAAGTGTCACGTATACCTCGCATTCCTTTCAAAAGAATGTAAATGCGACACTTCCTTGCTAGGAAGTAGCGTTTGCAGATGTCTACGTATCGAAGCCATAGTGTTCTAAAGCTTCTTAAATCGCGATATCGCATCTCATTTCTATGTTTCATGATAAGATATAATATTCACAGTGCAGTGTTATGTATACCTCGTATTCACTTCAAGAGTATGTAAACGCGACACTTCCATGCTAGGAAATAGCGTTTGCAGATGTCTACGTATCGAAGCAATAGAGTTCTAATGCTTCTTAAATAGCGATATCGTACCTCATTTCTATGTTTCATGATAAGATATAATATTCATTGTGTAGTGTTATGTTTATCTCATCTATACTTCAAATGAATGTAAATGCGACAATTCCTTGTTAGGAAATAGCGTTTGCAGATGTCTGCGTATCGTGGCATTAGAGTTCTAATGCTTCTCAAAACGCGATATCGCATCTCATTTCTATGCTTCATGATAAGATATAATATTCATTGTGCAGAGTTATGTATATCTCGTCTATACTTCAAATGGATGTAAATACGACACTTCCTTGCTAGGAAGTAGCGTTTGCAGATGTCTACGTATCGTGGCATTAGAGTTTAATGCTTCTCAAAACGCGATATCGCTACTCATTACTATGTTTCATGATAATATATAATATTCATTGTGGAGTGTTATGTATACCTCGCATTCACTTCAAAAGAATGCAGATGCGACACTTCCTTGCTAGGAAATAGCGTTTGCAGATGTCTACGTATCGGAGCAATGGAGTTCTAAATCTTTCTAATTCGCGATATCGCATCTCATTTCTATGTTTCATGATAAGATACAATATTCATTGTGGAGTGTTATGTATACCTCGTATTCGTTTCAAAAGAATGTAAATGCGACACTTCCTTGCTAGGAAGTTGCGTTTGCAGATGTCTACGTATCGAAGCAATAGTGTTCTAATTTTTCTTAAATCGCGGTATCGCATCCCATTTCTATGTTTCATGATAAGATATAATATTCATTGTGCAGTGCTATGTATACCTCGTATTCACTTCAAAAGTATGTAAATGCGACACTTCCTTACTAGGAAGTTGCGCTTGCAGATGTCTACGTATCGAAGCAAGAGTGTTCTAATGCTTCTTAAATCGCGATATCGCACCTCATTTCTATGTTTCATGATAAGATATAATAATCATTGTGTAGTGTTATGTTTATCTCATCTATACTTCAAATGAATGTAAATGCGACACTTCCTTGCTAGGAAATAGCGTTTGCAGATGTCTGCGTATCGTGGCATTAGAGTTCTAATGCTTCTCAAAACGCGATATCGCATCTCATTTCTATGTTTCATGATAAGATATAATATTCATTGTGCAGTGTCATGTATACCTCGTATTCATTTCCATAGAATGTAAATGCGACACGTCCTTGCTAGGAAGTAGCCTTTGCAGATGTCTACGTATCGAAGCAATAGACATCTAATGCTTCATAAATCGCGATATCGCATCTCATTTCTATGTTCCATGATAAGATATAATATTCATTGCGAAGTGTCACGTATACCTCGCATTCACTTCAAAAGAATGTAAACGCGAAACTTCCTTGCTAGGAAATAGCGTTTGCAGATGTCTACGTATCGAAGCAATAGGGTTCTAAATCTTTCTAATTCGCGATATCGCATCTCATTTCTATGTTTCATGATAAGATATAATATTCATTGTGGAGTGTTATGTATACCTCGTATTCGTTTCAAAAGAATGTAAATGCGACACTTCCTTGCTAGGATGTAGCGATTGCAGATGTATACGTATCGAAGCAATAGGGATCTAATGCTTCTTAAATCGCCATATCGCTTCTCATTTCTACGTTTCATGATAATATATAATATTCACTGCGAAGTGTCATGTACACCTCGTACTCCTTTCAAATGAATGTACATGCGACGCTTCCTTGCTAGGATGTAGCGTTTGCAGATGTCTACGTATCGAAGCAATAGAGTTCTAATGCTTCTTAAATAGCCATATCGCATCTCATTTCTATGTTTCATGATGAGATATAATATTCATTGTGCAGTGTTATGTATATTCCGTCTATACTTCAAATGGATGTAAATGCGACACTTCCTTGCTAGGAAATAGCGTTTGCAGATGTCTACGTATCGTGGCATTAGAGTTCTAATGCTTCTCAAAACGCGATATCGCTACTCATTACTTTGTTTCATGATAATATATAATATTCATTGTGGAGTGTTATGTATACCTCGTATTCGTTTCAAGAGAATGTAAATTCGACACTTCCTTGCAAGGAAATATCGTTTGCAGATGTCTACGTATCGAAGCAATAGAGTTCTAATGCTTCTTAAATCGCGATATCGCACCTCATTTCTATGTTTAACGATAAGATATAATATTCATTGTGTAGTGTTATGTTTATCTCATCTATACTTCAAATGAATGTAAATGCGACACTTCCTTGCTAGGAAATAGCGTTTGCAGATGTCTGCGTATCGTGGCATTAGAGTTCTAATGCTTCTCAAAACGCGATATCGCATCTCATTTCTATGTTTCATGATAAGATATAATATTCATTGTGCAGTGTCATGTATACCTCGTATTCATTTCCATAAAATGTAAATGCGACACGTCCTTGCTAGGAAGTAGCCTTTGCAGATGTCTACGTATCGAAGCAATAGACATCTAATGCTTCATAAATCGCGATATCGCATCTCATTTCTATGTTCCATGATAAGATATAATATTCATTGCGAAGTGTCACGTATACCTCGCATTCCTTTCAAAAGAATGTAAATGCGACACTTCCTTGCTAGGAAGTAGCGTTTGCAGATGTCTACGTATCGAAGCCATAGTGTTCTAAAGCTTCTTAAATCGCGATATCGCATCTCATTTCTATGTTTCATGATAAGATATAATATTCACAGTGCAGTGTTATGTATACCTCGTATTCACTTCAAGAGTATGTAAACGCGACACTTCCATGCTAGGAAATAGCGTTTGCAGATGTCTACGTATCGAAGCAATAGAGTTCTAATGCTTCTTAAATAGCGATATCGTACCTCATTTCTATGTTTCATGATAAGATATAATATTCATTGTGTAGTGTTATGTTTATCTCATCTATACTTCAAATGAATGTAAATGCGACAATTCCTTGTTAGGAAATAGCGTTTGCAGATGTCTGCGTATCGTGGCATTAGAGTTCTAATGCTTCTCAAAACGCGATATCGCATCTCATTTCTATGTTTCATGATAAGATATAATATTCATTGTGCAGAGTTATGTATATCTCGTCTATACTTCAAATGGATGTAAATACGACACTTCCTTGCTAGGAAGTAGCGTTTGCAGATGTCTGCGTATCGTGGCATTAGAGTTCTAATGCTTCTCAGAACGCGATATCGCTACTCATTACTTTGTTTCATGATAATATATAATATTCATTGTGGAGTGTTATGTATACCTCGTATTCGTTTCAAGAGAATGTAAATTCGACACTTCCTTGCAAGGAAATATCGTTTGCAGATGTCTGCGTATCGTGGCATTAGAGTTCTAATGCTTCTCAAAACGCGATATCGCATCTCATTTCTATGTTTCATGATAAGATATAATATTCATTGTGCAGTGTCATGTATACCTCGTATTCATTTCCATAGAATGTAAATGCGACACGTCCTTGCTAGGAAGTAGCCTTTGCAGATGTCTACGTATCGAAGCAATAGACATCTAATGCTTCATAAATCGCGATATCGCATCTCATTTCTATGTTCCATGATAAGATATAATATTCATTGCGAAGTGTCACGTATACCTCGCATTCACTTCAAAAGAATGTAAACGCGAAACTTCCTTGCTAGGAAATAGCGTTTGCAGATGTCTACGTATCGAAGCAATAGAGTTCTAAATCTTTCTAATTCGCGATATCGCATCTCATTTCTATGTTTCATGATAAGATATAATATTCATTGTGGAGTGTTATGTATACCTCGTATTCGTTTCAAAAGAATGTAAATGCGACACTTCCTTGCTAGGATGTAGCGATTGCAGATGTATACGTATCGAAGCAATAGGGATCTAATGCTTCTTAAATCGCCATATCGCTTCTCATTTCTACGTTTCATGATAATATATAATATTCACTGCGAAGTGTCATGTACACCTCGTACTCCTTTCAAATGAATGTACATGCGACGCTTCCTTGCTAGGATGTAGCGTTTGCAGATGTCTACGTATCGAAGCAATAGAGTTCTAATGCTTCTTAAATAGCCATATCGCATCTCATTTCTATGTTTCATGATGAGATATAATATTCATTGTGCAGTGTTATGTATATTCCGTCTATACTTCAAATGGATGTAAATGCGACACTTCCTTGCTAGGAAATAGCGTTTGCAGATGTCTACGTATCGTGGCATTAGAGTTCTAATGCTTCTCAAAACGCGATATCGCTACTCATTACTTTGTTTCATGATAATATATAATATTCATTGTGGAGTGTTATGTATACCTCGTATTCGTTTCAAGAGAATGTAAATTCGACACTTCCTTGCAAGGAAATATCGTTTGCAGATGTCTACGTATCGAAGCAATAGAGTTCTAATGCTTCTTAAATCGCGATATCGCACCTCATTTCTATGTTTAACGATAAGATATAATATTCATTGTGTAGTGTTATGTTTATCTCATCTATACTTCAAATGAATGTAAATGCGACACTTCCTTGCTAGGAAGTAGCCTTTGCAGATGTCTACGTATCGAAGCAATAGACATCTAATGCTTCATAAATCGCGATATCGCATCTCATTTCTATGTTTCATGATAAGATATAATATTCATTGCGAAGTGTCACGTATACCTCGCATTCCTTTCAAAAGAATGTAAATGCGACACTTCCTTGCTAGGAAGTAGCGTTTGTAGATGTCTACGTATCGAAGCAATAGTGTTCTAATGCTTCTTAAATCGCGATATCGCACCTCATTTCTATGTTTCATGATAAGATATAATAATCATTGTTTAGTGTTATGTTTATCTCATCTATACTTCAAATGAATGTAAATGCGACACTTCCTTGCTAGGAAATAGCGTTTGCAGATGTCTGCGTATCGTGGCATTAGAGTTCTAATGCTTCTCAAAACGCGATATCGCATCTCATTTCTATGTTTCATGATAAGATATAATATTCATTGTGCAGTGTCATGTATACCTCGTATTCATTTCCATAGAATGTAAATGCGACACGTCCTTGCTAGGAAGTAGCCTTTGCAGATGTCTACGTATCGAAGCAATAGACATCTAATGCTTCATAAATCGCGATATCGCATCTCATTTCTATGTTCCATGATAAGATATAATATTCATTGCGAAGTGTCACGTATACCTCGCATTCCTTTCAAAAGAATGTAAATGCGACACTTCCTTGCTAGGAAGTAGCGTTTGCAGATGTCTACGTATCGAAGCAATAATGTTCTAATTTTTCTTAAATCGCGGTATAGCATCCCATTTCTATGTTTCATGATAAGATATAATATTCATTGTGCAGTGCTATGTATACCTCGTATTCACTTCAAAAGTATGTAAATGCGACACTTCCTTGCTAGGAAGTAGCGTTTGCAGATGTCTACGTATCGAAGCAATAGGGATCTAATGCTTCTTAAATCGACATATTACATCACATTTCTATGTTTCATGATAAGATATAATATTCATTGGGCAGTGTTATGTATATGCCGTCTATACTTCAAATGGATGTAAATACGACACTTCCTTACTTGGAAATAGCGTTTGCAGATGTCTACGTATCGTGGCATTAGAGTTCTAATGCTTCTCAAAACGCGATATCGCTACTCATTACTATGTTTCATGATAATATATAATATTCATTGTGGAGTGTTATGTATACCTCGTATTCACTTCAAAAGAATGCAAATGCGACACATCCTTGCTAGGATATAGCGTTTGCAGATGTCTACGTATCGAAGCAATAGAGTTCTAAATCTATCTAATTCGCGATATCGCATCTCATTTCTATGTTTCATGATAAGATATAATATTCATTGTGGAGTGTTATGTATACCTCGTATTAGTTTCAAAAGAATGTAAATGCGACATTTCCTTGCTAGGAAATAGCGTTTGCAGATGTCTGCGTATCGTGGCATTAGAGTTCTAATGCTTCTCAAAACGCGATATCGCATCTCATTTCTATGTTTCATGATAAGATATAATATTCATTGTGCAGTGTCATGTATACCTCGTATTCATTTCCATAGAATGTAAATGCGACACGTCCTTGCTAGGAAGTAGCCTTTGCAGATGTCTACGTATCGAAGCAATAGACATCTAATGCTTCATAAATCGCGATATCGCATCTCATTTCTATGTTCCATAATAAGATATAATATTCATTGCGAAGTGTCACGTATACCTCGCATTCCTTTCAAAAGAATGTAAATGCGACACTTCCTTGCTAGGAAGTAGCGTTTGTAGATGTCTACGTATCGAAGCAATAGTGTTCTAAAGCTTCTTAAATCGTCATATCGCATCTCATTTGTATGTTTCATGATAAGATATAATATTCATTGTGGAGTGTTATGTATACCTCGTATTCACTTCAAAAGAATGTGTATGCGACACTTCCTTGCTAGGAAATAGCGTTTGCAGATGTCTACGTATCGAAGCAATAGTGTTCTAATGCTTCTTAAATCGCGATATCGCATCTCATTTCTATGTTTCAATACAATATACAATATTCATTGCGAAGTGTCATGTATACCTCGCATACACTTAAAATGAATGTAAATGCGACACTTCCTTGCTAGGAAACAGCGTTTGCAGATGTCTACGTATCGAAGCAATAGACATCTAATGCTTCATAAATCGCGATATCGCATCTCATTTCTATGTTTCATGATAAGATATAATATTCACAGTGCAGTGTTATGTATACCTCGTATTCACTTCAAAAGAATGTAAACGCGACACTTCCTTGCTAGGAAGTAGCGTTTGCAGATGTCTACGTATCGAAGCAATAGTGTTCTAATGCTTCTTAAATCGCCATATTGCATCTCATTTCTATGTTTCATGATAAGATATAATATTCATTGTGCAGTGTTATGTATATCTCGTCTATGCTTCAAATGGACGTAAATGCGACACTTCCTTGCTAGGAAATAGCGTTTGCAGATGTCTACGTATCGAACCAGTAGTGTTCTAATGATTCTTAAATCGCGGTATCGCATCACATTTCTATGTTTCATGACAACATACAATATTCATTGCGAAGGGTCATGTATACCTCGCATACACTTAAAATGAATATAAATGCGACACTTCCTTGCTAGGAAATAGCGTTTGCAGATGTCTACGTATCGAAGCAATAGAGTTCTAATGCTTCTTAAATCGCCATATCGCTACTCATTACTGTGTTTCATGATAATATATAATATTCATTGTGGAGTGTTATGTATACCTCGTATTCACTTCAAAAGAATGCAGATGCGACTCTTCCTTGCTAGGAAATAGCGTTTGCAGATGTCTACGTATCGAAGCAATAGAGTTCTAATGCATCTTAAACCGCGATATCGCATCTCATTTCTATGATTCATGATAAGATATAATATTCATTGTGCAGTGTTATGTATAGCTCGTATTCACCTCAAAAGACTGCAAATGCGACACTTCCTTGCTAGGAAATAGCGTATGCAGGTGTATACGTATCGAAGCAATAGACATCTAATTCTTCATAAATCGCCATATCGCATCTCATTTCTATGTTTTACGATAAGATATAATATTCATTGTGCAGTGTTATGTATATCTCGTCTACTCTTCAAATGAATGTAAATGCGACACTTCCTTGCAAGGTAGTAGCATTTGCAGATGTCTGCGAATCGAAGCAATAGATATCAAATTCTTCTTAAATAGCGATATCGCATCTCATTTCTATGTTTCCTGATAAGATATAATTTTCATTGTGCAGTGTTATGTATACCTCGTACTCACATCAAAAGACTGTAAATGCGACACTTCCTTGCTGGGAAATAGCGTCAGCAGATGTATACGTATTGAAGCAATAGACTTCTAATGCTTCATAAATCGCCATATCGCATCTCATTTCTATGGTTTATGATAAGATATATTATTCATTGTGCAGTGCTATGTATGTCTCGTCTACTCTTCAAATGAATGTAAATGCGACATTTCCTTGCTAGGATATAGCGTTTGCCGATGTCTACGTATCGAAGCAATAGTGTTCTAATGTTTCTTAAATCGTCATATCGCGTCTCATTTCTATGTTTCATGATAAGCTATAATATTCATTGCGATGTGTCATGTATACCTCGTATTCCTTTCAAAAGAATGTAAATGCGACACTTCCTTGCTAGGAAATAGCGTTGGCAGATATCTACGTATCGAAGCAATAGAGTTCTAATGCTTCTCAAAAAGCGATATCGCATTTCATTGCTATGTTTCATGATAAGATATAATATTCATTGTGCAGTGTTAAGTATACCTCGTATTCGCTTGAAAAGAATGTAAATGCGACACTTCCTTGCTAGGCAGAAGCGTTTGCAGATGTCTACGTATCGAAGCAATAGAGTTCTAATGCTTCTTAAATCGCCATATTGCATCTCATTTCTATGTTTCATGATAAGATATAATATTCATTGTGGAGTGTTATGTATACCTCGTATTCGTTTCAAAAGAATGTAAATGCGACACTTCCTTGCTAGGATGTAGCGATTGCAGATGTATACGTATCGAAGCAATAGGGATCTAATGCTTCTTAAATCGCCATATCGCTTCTCATTTCTACGTTTCATGATAATATATAATATTCACTGCGAAGTGTCATGTACACCTCGTACTCCTTTCAAATGAATGTACATGCGACGCTTCCTTGCTAGGATGTAGCGTTTGCAGATGTCTACGTATCGAAGCAATAGAGTTCTAATGCTTCTTAAATAGCCATATCGCATCTCATTTCTATGTTTCATGATGAGATATAATATTCATTGTGCAGTGTTATGTATATTCCGTCTATACTTCAAATGGATGTAAATGCGACACTTCCTTGCTAGGAAATAGCGTTTGCAGATGTCTACGTATCGTGGCATTAGAGTTCTAATGCTTCTCAAAACGCGATATCGCTACTCATTACTTTGTTTCATGATAATATATAATATTCATTGTGGAGTGTTATGTATACCTCGTATTCGTTTCAAGAGAATGTAAATTCGACACTTCCTTGCAAGGAAATATCGTTTGCAGATGTCTACGTATCGAAGCAATAGAGTTCTAATGCTTCTTAAATCGCGATATCGCACCTCATTTCTATGTTTAACGATAAGATATAATAATCATTGTTTAGTGTTATGTTTATCTCATCTATACTTCAAATGAATGTAAATGCGACACTTCCTTGCTAGGAAATAGCGTTTGCAGATGTCTGCGTATCGTGGCATTAGAGTTCTAATGCTTCTCAAAACGCGATATCGCATCTCATTTCTATGTTTCATGATAAGATATAATATTCATTGTGCAGTGTCATGTATACCTCGTATTCATTTCCATAGAATGTAAATGCGACACGTCCTTGCTAGGAAGTAGCCTTTGCAGATGTCTACGTATCGAAGCAATAGACATCTAATGCTTCATAAATCGCGATATCGCATCTCATTTCTATGTTCCATGATAAGATATAATATTCATTGCGAAGTGTCACGTATACCTCGCATTCCTTTCAAAAGAATGTAAATGCGACACTTCCTTGCTAGGAAGTAGCGTTTGCAGATGTCTACGTATCGAAGCAATAATGTTCTAATTTTTCTTAAATCGCGGTATAGCATCCCATTTCTATGTTTCATGATAAGATATAATATTCATTGTGCAGTGCTATGTATACCTCGTATTCACTTCAAAAGTATGTAAATGCGACACTTCCTTGCTAGGAAGTAGCGTTTGCAGATGTCTACGTATCGAAGCAATAGGGATCTAATGCTTCTTAAATCGACATATTACATCACATTTCTATGTTTCATGATAAGATATAATATTCATTGGGCAGTGTTATGTATATGCCGTCTATACTTCAAATGGATGTAAATACGACACTTCCTTACTTGGAAATAGCGTTTGCAGATGTCTACGTATCGTGGCATTAGAGTTCTAATGCTTCTCAAAACGCGATATCGCTACTCATTACTATGTTTCATGATAATATATAATATTCATTGTGGAGTGTTATGTATACCTCGTATTCACTTCAAAAGAATGCAAATGCGACACATCCTTGCTAGGATATAGCGTTTGCAGATGTCTACGTATCGAAGCAATAGAGTTCTAAATCTATCTAATTCGCGATATCGCATCTCATTTCTATGTTTCATGATAAGATATAATATTCATTGTGGAGTGTTATGTATACCTCGTATTAGTTTCAAAAGAATGTAAATGCGACATTTCCTTGCTAGGAAATAGCGTTTGCAGATGTCTGCGTATCGTGGCATTAGAGTTCTAATGCTTCTCAAAACGCGATATCGCATCTCATTTCTATGTTTCATGATAAGATATAATATTCATTGTGCAGTGTCATGTATACCTCGTATTCATTTCCATAGAATGTAAATGCGACACGTCCTTGCTAGGAAGTAGCCTTTGCAGATGTCTACGTATCGAAGCAATAGACATCTAATGCTTCATAAATCGCGATATCGCATCTCATTTCTATGTTCCATAATAAGATATAATATTCATTGCGAAGTGTCACGTATACCTCGCATTCCTTTCAAAAGAATGTAAATGCGACACTTCCTTGCTAGGAAGTAGCGTTTGTAGATGTCTACGTATCGAAGCAATAGTGTTCTAAAGCTTCTTAAATCGTCATATCGCATCTCATTTGTATGTTTCATGATAAGATATAATATTCATTGTGGAGTGTTATGTATACCTCGTATTCACTTCAAAAGAATGTGTATGCGACACTTCCTTGCTAGGAAATAGCGTTTGCAGATGTCTACGTATCGTGGCAGTAGAGTTCTAATGCTTCTTAAATCGCCATATTGCATCTCATTTCTATGTTTCATGATAAGATATAATATTCATTGTGGAGTGTCATGTATACCTCGTATTCGTTTCAAAAGAATGTAAATGCGACACTTCCTTGCTAGGAAGTAGCGCTTGCAGATGCCTACGTATCGAAGCAATAGTGTTCTAATGCTTCTTAAATCGCGATATCGCATCTCATTTCTATGTTTCAATACAATATACAATATTCATTGCGAAGTGTCATGTATACCTCGCATACACTTAAAATGAATGTAAATGCGACACTTCCTTGCTAGGAAACAGCGTTTGCAGATGTCTACGTATCGAAGCAATAGACATCTAATGCTTCATAAATCGCGATATCGCATCTCATTTCTATGTTTCATGATAAGATATAATATTCACAGTGCAGTGTTATGTATACCTCGTATTCACTTCAAAAGAATGTAAACGCGACACTTCCTTGCTAGGAAGTAGCGTTTGCAGATGTCTACGTATCGAAGCAATAGTGTTCTAATGCTTCTTAAATCGCCATATTGCATCTCATTTCTATGTTTCATGATAAGATATAATATTCATTGTGCAGTGTTATGTATATCTCGTCTATGCTTCAAATGGACGTAAATGCGACACTTCCTTGCTAGGAAATAGCGTTTGCAGATGTCTACGTATCGAACCAGTAGTGTTCTAATGATTCTTAAATCGCGGTATCGCATCACATTTCTATGTTTCATGACAACATACAATATTCATTGCGAAGGGTCATGTATACCTCGCATACACTTAAAATGAATATAAATGCGACACTTCCTTGCTAGGAAATAGCGTTTGCAGATGTCTACGTATCGAAGCAATAGAGTTCTAATGCTTCTTAAATCGCCATATCGCTACTCATTACTGTGTTTCATGATAATATATAATATTCATTGTGGAGTGTTATGTATACCTCGTATTCACTTCAAAAGAATGCAGATGCGACTCTTCCTTGCTAGGAAATAGCGTTTGCAGATGTCTACGTATCGAAGCAATAGAGTTCTAATGCATCTTAAACCGCGATATCGCATCTCATTTCTATGATTCATGATAAGATATAATATTCATTGTGCAGTGTTATGTATAGCTCGTATTCACCTCAAAAGACTGCAAATGCGACACTTCCTTGCTAGGAAATAGCGTATGCAGGTGTATACGTATCGAAGCAATAGACATCTAATTCTTCATAAATCGCCATATCGCATCTCATTTCTATGTTTTACGATAAGATATAATATTCATTGTGCAGTGTTATGTATATCTCGTCTACTCTTCAAATGAATGTAAATGCGACACTTCCTTGCAAGGTAGTAGCATTTGCAGATGTCTGCGAATCGAAGCAATAGATATCAAATTCTTCTTAAATAGCGATATCGCATCTCATTTCTATGTTTCCTGATAAGATATAATTTTCATTGTGCAGTGTTATGTATACCTCGTACTCACATCAAAAGACTGTAAATGCGACACTTCCTTGCTGGGAAATAGCGTCAGCAGATGTATACGTATTGAAGCAATAGACTTCTAATGCTTCATAAATCGCCATATCGCATCTCATTTCTATGGTTTATGATAAGATATATTATTCATTGTGCAGTGCTATGTATGTCTCGTCTACTCTTCAAATGAATGTAAATGCGACATTTCCTTGCTAGGATATAGCGTTTGCCGATGTCTACGTATCGAAGCAATAGTGTTCTAATGTTTCTTAAATCGTCATATCGCGTCTCATTTCTATGTTTCATGATAAGCTATAATATTCATTGCGATGTGTCATGTATACCTCGTATTCCTTTCAAAAGAATGTAAATGCGACACTTCCTTGCTAGGAAATAGCGTTGGCAGATATCTACGTATCGAAGCAATAGAGTTCTAATGCTTCTCAAAAAGCGATATCGCATTTCATTGCTATGTTTCATGATAAGATATAATATTCATTGTGCAGTGTTAAGTATACCTCGTATTCGCTTGAAAAGAATGTAAATGCGACACTTCCTTGCTAGGCAGAAGCGTTTGCAGATGTCTACGTATCGAAGCAATAGAGTTCTAATGCTTCTTAAATCGCCATATTGCATCTCATTTCTATGTTTCATGATAAGATATAATATTCATTGTGGAGTGTTATGTATACCTCGTATTCGTTTCAAAAGAATGTAAATGCGACACTTCCTTGCTAGGATGTAGCGATTGCAGATGTATACGTATCGAAGCAATAGGGATCTAATGCTTCTTAAATCGCCATATCGCTTCTCATTTCTACGTTTCATGATAATATATAATATTCACTGCGAAGTGTCATGTACACCTCGTACTCCTTTCAAATGAATGTACATGCGACGCTTCCTTGCTAGGATGTAGCGTTTGCAGATGTCTACGTATCGAAGCAATAGAGTTCTAATGCTTCTTAAATAGCCATATCGCATCTCATTTCTATGTTTCATGATGAGATATAATATTCATTGTGCAGTGTTATGTATATTCCGTCTATACTTCAAATGGATGTAAATGCGACACTTCCTTGCTAGGAAATAGCGTTTGCAGATGTCTACGTATCGTGGCATTAGAGTTCTAATGCTTCTCAAAACGCGATATCGCTACTCATTACTTTGTTTCATGATAATATATAATATTCATTGTGGAGTGTTATGTATACCTCGTATTCGTTTCAAGAGAATGTAAATTCGACACTTCCTTGCAAGGAAATATCGTTTGCAGATGTCTACGTATCGAAGCAATAGAGTTCTAATGCTTCTTAAATCGCGATATCGCACCTCATTTCTATGTTTAACGATAAGATATAATAATCATTGTTTAGTGTTATGTTTATCTCATCTATACTTCAAATGAATGTAAATGCGACACTTCCTTGCTAGGAAATAGCGTTTGCAGATGTCTGCGTATCGTGGCATTAGAGTTCTAATGCTTCTCAAAACGCGATATCGCATCTCATTTCTATGTTTCATGATAAGATATAATATTCATTGTGCAGTGTCATGTATACCTCGTATTCATTTCCATAGAATGTAAATGCGACACGTCCTTGCTAGGAAGTAGCCTTTGCAGATGTCTACGTATCGAAGCAATAGACATCTAATGCTTCATAAATCGCGATATCGCATCTCATTTCTATGTTCCATGATAAGATATAATATTCATTGCGAAGTGTCACGTATACCTCGCATTCCTTTCAAAAGAATGTAAATGCGACACTTCCTTGCTAGGAAGTAGCGTTTGCAGATGTCTACGTATCGAAGCAATAATGTTCTAATTTTTCTTAAATCGCGGTATAGCATCCCATTTCTATGTTTCATGATAAGATATAATATTCATTGTGCAGTGCTATGTATACCTCGTATTCACTTCAAAAGTATGTAAATGCGACACTTCCTTGCTAGGAAGTAGCGTTTGCAGATGTCTACGTATCGAAGCAATAGGGATCTAATGCTTCTTAAATCGACATATTACATCACATTTCTATGTTTCATGATAAGATATAATATTCATTGGGCAGTGTTATGTATATGCCGTCTATACTTCAAATGGATGTAAATACGACACTTCCTTACTTGGAAATAGCGTTTGCAGATGTCTACGTATCGTGGCATTAGAGTTCTAATGCTTCTCAAAACGCGATATCGCTACTCATTACTATGTTTCATGATAATATATAATATTCATTGTGGAGTGTTATGTATACCTCGTATTCACTTCAAAAGAATGCAAATGCGACACATCCTTGCTAGGATATAGCGTTTGCAGATGTCTACGTATCGAAGCAATAGAGTTCTAAATCTATCTAATTCGCGATATCGCATCTCATTTCTATGTTTCATGATAAGATATAATATTCATTGTGGAGTGTTATGTATACCTCGTATTAGTTTCAAAAGAATGTAAATGCGACACTTCCTTGCTAGGAAATAGCGTTTGCAGATGTCTGCGTATCGTGGCATTAGAGTTCTAATGCTTCTCAAAACGCGATATCGCATCTCATTTCTATGTTTCATGATAAGATATAATATTCATTGTGCAGTGTCATGTATACCTCGTATTCATTTCCATAGAATGTAAATGCGACACGTCCTTGCTAGGAAGTAGCCTTTGCAGATGTCTACGTATCGAAGCAATAGACATCTAATGCTTCATAAATCGCGATATCGCATCTCATTTCTATGTTCCATAATAAGATATAATATTCATTGCGAAGTGTCACGTATACCTCGCATTCCTTTCAAAAGAATGTAAATGCGACACTTCCTTGCTAGGAAGTAGCGTTTGTAGATGTCTACGTATCGAAGCAATAGTGTTCTAAAGCTTCTTAAATCGTCATATCGCATCTCATTTGTATGTTTCATGATAAGATATAATATTCATTGTGGAGTGTTATGTATACCTCGTATTCACTTCAAAAGAATGTGTATGCGACACTTCCTTGCTAGGAAATAGCGTTTGCAGATGTCTACGTATCGTGGCAGTAGAGTTCTAATGCTTCTTAAATCGCCATATTGCATCTCATTTCTATGTTTCATGATAAGATATAATATTCATTGTGGAGTGTCATGTATACCTCGTATTCGTTTCAAAAGAATGTAAATGCGACACTTCCTTGCTAGGAAGTAGCGCTTGCAGATGTCTACGTATCGAAGCAATAGTGTTCTAATGCTTCTTAAATCGCGATATCGCATCTCATTTCTATGTTTCAATACAATATACAATATTCATTGCGAAGTGTCATGTATACCTCGCATACACTTAAAATGAATGTAAATGCGACACTTCCTTGCTAGGAAACAGCGTTTGCAGATGTCTACGTATCGAAGCAATAGACATCTAATGCTTCATAAATCGCGATATCGCATCTCATTTCTATGTTTCATGATAAGATATAATATTCACAGTGCAGTGTTATGTATACCTCGTATTCACTTCAAAAGAATGTAAACGCGACACTTCCTTGCTAGGAAGTAGCGTTTGCAGATGTCTACGTATCGAAGCAATAGTGTTCTAATGCTTCTTAAATCGCCATATTGCATCTCATTTCTATGTTTCATGATAAGATATAATATTCATTGTGCAGTGTTATGTATATCTCGTCTATGCTTCAAATGGACGTAAATGCGACACTTCCTTGCTAGGAAATAGCGTTTGCAGATGTCTACGTATCGAACCAGTAGTGTTCTAATGATTCTTAAATCGCGGTATCGCATCACATTTCTATGTTTCATGACAACATACAATATTCATTGCGAAGGGTCATGTATACCTCGCATACACTTAAAATGAATATAAATGCGACACTTCCTTGCTAGGAAATAGCGTTTGCAGATGTCTACGTATCGAAGCAATAGAGTTCTAATGCTTCTTAAATCGCCATATCGCTACTCATTACTGTGTTTCATGATAATATATAATATTCATTGTGGAGTGTTATGTATACCTCGTATTCACTTCAAAAGAATGCAGATGCGACTCTTCCTTGCTAGGAAATAGCGTTTGCAGATGTCTACGTATCGAAGCAATAGAGTTCTAATGCATCTTAAACCGCGATATCGCATCTCATTTCTATGATTCATGATAAGATATAATATTCATTGTGCAGTGTTATGTATAGCTCGTATTCACCTCAAAAGACTGCAAATGCGACACTTCCTTGCTAGGAAATAGCGTATGCAGGTGTATACGTATCGAAGCAATAGACATCTAATTCTTCATAAATCGCCATATCGCATCTCATTTCTATGTTTTACGATAAGATATAATATTCATTGTGCAGTGTTATGTATATCTCGTCTACTCTTCAAATGAATGTAAATGCGACACTTCCTTGCAAGGTAGTAGCATTTGCAGATGTCTGCGAATCGAAGCAATAGATATCAAATTCTTCTTAAATAGCGATATCGCATCTCATTTCTATGTTTCCTGATAAGATATAATTTTCATTGTGCAGTGTTATGTATACCTCGTACTCACATCAAAAGACTGTAAATGCGACACTTCCTTGCTGGGAAATAGCGTCAGCAGATGTATACGTATTGAAGCAATAGACTTCTAATGCTTCATAAATCGCCATATCGCATCTCATTTCTATGGTTTATGATAAGATATATTATTCATTGTGCAGTGCTATGTATGTCTCGTCTACTCTTCAAATGAATGTAAATGCGACATTTCCTTGCTAGGATATAGCGTTTGCCGATGTCTACGTATCGAAGCAATAGTGTTCTAATGTTTCTTAAATCGTCATATCGCGTCTCATTTCTATGTTTCATGATAAGCTATAATATTCATTGCGATGTGTCATGTATACCTCGTATTCCTTTCAAAAGAATGTAAATGCGACACTTCCTTGCTAGGAAATAGCGTTGGCAGATATCTACGTATCGAAGCAATAGAGTTCTAATGCTTCTCAAAAAGCGATATCGCATTTCATTGCTATGTTTCATGATAAGATATAATATTCATTGTGCAGTGTTAAGTATACCTCGTATTCGCTTGAAAAGAATGTAAATGCGACACTTCCTTGCTAGGCAGAAGCGTTTGCAGATGTCTACGTATCGAAGCAATAGAGTTCTAATGCTTCTTAAATCGCCATATTGCATCTCATTTCTATGTTTCATGATAAGATATAATATTCATTGTGGAGTGTTATGTATACCTCGTATTCGTTTCAAAAGAATGTAAATGCGACACTTCCTTGCTAGGATGTAGCGATTGCAGATGTATACGTATCGAAGCAATAGGGATCTAATGCTTCTTAAATCGCCATATCGCTTCTCATTTCTACGTTTCATGATAATATATAATATTCACTGCGAAGTGTCATGTACACCTCGTACTCCTTTCAAATGAATGTACATGCGACGCTTCCTTGCTAGGATGTAGCGTTTGCAGATGTCTACGTATCGAAGCAATAGAGTTCTAATGCTTCTTAAATAGCCATATCGCATCTCATTTCTATGTTTCATGATGAGATATAATATTCATTGTGCAGTGTTATGTATATTCCGTCTATACTTCAAATGGATGTAAATGCGACACTTCCTTGCTAGGAAATAGCGTTTGCAGATGTCTACGTATCGTGGCATTAGAGTTCTAATGCTTCTCAAAACGCGATATCGCTACTCATTACTTTGTTTCATGATAATATATAATATTCATTGTGGAGTGTTATGTATACCTCGTATTCGTTTCAAGAGAATGTAAATTCGACACTTCCTTGCAAGGAAATATCGTTTGCAGATGTCTACGTATCGAAGCAATAGAGTTCTAATGCTTCTTAAATCGCGATATCGCACCTCATTTCTATGTTTAACGATAAGATATAATATTCATTGTGTAGTGTTATGTTTATCTCATCTATACTTCAAATGAATGTAAATGCGACACTTCCTTGCTAGGAAGTAGCCTTTGCAGATGTCTACGTATCGAAGCAATAGACATCTAATGCTTCATAAATCGCGATATCGCATCTCATTTCTATGTTTCATGATAAGATATAATATTCATTGCGAAGTGTCACGTATACCTCGCATTCCTTTCAAAAGAATGTAAATGCGACACTTCCTTGCTAGGAAGTAGCGTTTGTAGATGTCTACGTATCGAAGCAATAGTGTTCTAATGCTTCTTAAATCGCGATATCGCACCTCATTTCTATGTTTCATGATAAGATATAATAATCATTGTGTAGTGTTATGTTTATCTCATCTATACTTCAAATGAATGTAAATGCGACACTTCCTTGCTAGGAAATAGCGTTTGCAGATGTCTGCGTATCGTGGCATTAGAGTTCTAATGCTTCTCAAAACGCGATATCGCATCTCATTTCTATGTTTCATGATAAGATATAATATTCATTGTGCAGTGTCATGTATACCTCGTATTCATTTCCATAGAATGTAAATGCGACACGTCCTTGCTAGGAAGTAGCCTTTGCAGATGTCTACGTATCGAAGCAATAGACATCTAATGCTTCATAAATCGCGATATCGCATCTCATTTCTATGTTCCATGATAAGATATAATATTCATTGCGAAGTGTCACGTATACCTCGCATTCCTTTCAAAAGAATGTAAATGCGACACTTCCTTGCTAGGAAGTAGCGTTTGCAGATGTCTACGTATCGAAGCAATAATGTTCTAATTTTTCTTAAATCGCGGTATAGCATCCCATTTCTATGTTTCATGATAAGATATAATATTCATTGTGCAGTGCTATGTATACCTCGTATTCACTTCAAAAGTATGTAAATGCGACACTTCCTTGCTAGGAAGTTGCGCTTGCAGATGTCTACGTATCGAAGCAAGAGTGTTCTAATGCTTCTTAAATCGTCATATCGCATCTCATTCATATGTTTCATGATAATATATAATATTCATTGTGGAGTGTTATGTATACCTCGTATTCGTTTCAAAAGAATGTAAATGCGACACTTCCTTGCTAGGAAGTAGCGTTTGCAGATGTCTACGTATCGAAGCACTAGTGTTCTAATGCTTCTTAAATCGCGATATCGCATTTCATTTCTATGTTTCATGACAATATATAATATTCATTGCGAAGTGTCATGTATACCTCGTATTCACTTCAAAAGAATGTAAACGCGACACTTCCTTGCTAGGAAATAGCGTTTGCAGATGTCTACGTATCGTGGCATTAGAGTTTAATGCTTCTCAAAACGCGATATCACTTCTCATTACTATGTTTCGTGATAATATATAATATTCATTGTGGAGTGTTATGTATACCTCGTATTCACTTCAAAAGAATATAAATGCCACACTTCCTTGCTAGGAAATAGCGTTTGCAGATGTCTACATATCGAAGCAATAGTTTTCTAATGCTTCTTAAATCGTCATATCGCATCTCATATCTACATTTCACGATAAGATATAGTATTTACTGCGAAGTGTCATGTATACCTCGTATTCCTTTCAAAAGAATGTAAATGCGACACTTCCTTGCTAGGATATAGCGATTGCAGATGTATACGTATCGAAGCAATAGGGATCTAATGCTTCTTAAATCGCCATATCGCTTCTCATTTCTACGTTTCATGATAATATATAATATTCACTGCGAAGTGTCATGTACACCTCGTACTCCTTTCAAATGAATGTACATGCGACGCTTCCTTGCTAGGAAGTAGCGTTTGCAGATGTCTACGTATCGAAGCAATAGAGTTCTAATGCTTCTTAAATAGCCATATTGCATCTCATTTCTATGTTTCATGATAAGATATAATATTCATTGTGCAGTGTTATGTATATCTCGTCTATGCTTCAAATGGACGTAAATGCGACACTTCCTTGCTAGGAAGTAGCGTTTGCAGATGTCTACGTATCGAAGCAATAGGGATCTAATGCTTCTTAAATCGACATATTACATCACATTTCTATGTTTCATGATAAGATATAATATTCATTGTGCAGTGTTATGTATATGCCGTCTATACTTCAAATGGATGTAAATACGACACTTCCTTACTTGGAAATAGCGTTTGCAGATGTCTACGTATCGTGACATTAGAGTTCTAATGCTTCTCAAAACGCGATATCGCTACTCATTACTATGTTTCATGATAATATATAATATTCATTGTGGAGTGTTATGTATACCTCGTATTCACTTCAAAAGAATGCAAATGCGACACATCCTTGCTAGGATATAGCGTTTGCAGATGTCTACGTATCGAAGCAATAGAGTTCTAAATCTATCTAATTCGCGATATCGCATCTCATTTCTATGTTTCATGATAAGATATAATATTCATTGTGGAGTGTTATGTATACCTCGTATTCGTTTCAGAAGAATGTAAATGCGACACTTCCTTGCTAGGAAGTAGCGTTTGCAGATGTCTACGTATCGAAGCAATAGTGTTCTAAAGCTTCTTAAATCGCGATATCGCATCTCATTTCTATGTTTCATGACAATATATAATTTTCATTGCGAAATGTCATGTATACCTCGCATACACTTAAAATGAATGTAAATGCGACACTTCCTTGCTAGGAAATAGCGTTTGCAGATGTCTACGTACCGAAGCACTAGATTTCTAAAGCTTGCTAATTCGCGATATCGCATCTCATATCTATGTTTCATGATAATATATAATATTCATTGCGAAGTTTCATGTATACCTCGCATGCTATTCAAACGAATGTGAATGCGACAGTTCCTTGCAGGGAAATAGTGTTTGTAGATGTCTACGTATCGAAGCAACAGGGTTCTAATGCTTCTTAAATCGTCATATCGCATCTCATTTGTATGTTTCATGATAAGATATAATATTCATTGTGGAGTGTTATGTATACCTCGTATTCACTTCAAAAGAATGTGTATGCGACACTTCCTTGCTAGGAAATAGCGTTTGCAGATGTCTACGTATCGTGGCAGTAGAGTTCTAATGCTTCTTAAATCGCCATATTGTATCTCATTTCTATGTTTCATGATAAGATATAATATTCATTGTGGAGTGTCATGTATACCTCGTATTCGTTTCAAAAGAATGTAAATGCGACACTTCCTTGCTAGGAAGTAGCGCTTGCAGATGTCTACGTATCGAAGCAATAGTGTTCTAATGCTTCTTAAATCGCGATATCGCATGTCATTTCTATGTTTCAATACAATATATAATATTCATTGCGAAGTGTCATGTATACCTCGCATACACTTAAAATGAATGTAAATGCGACACTTCCTTGCTAGGAAACAGCGTTTGCAGATGTCTACGTATCGAAGCAATAGACATCTAATGCTTCATAAATCGCGATATCGCATCTCATTTCTATGTTTCATGATAAGATATAATATTCACAGTGCAGTGTTATGTATACCTCGTATTCACTTCAAAAGAATGTAAACGCGACACTTCCTTGCTAGGAAGTAGCGTTTGCAGATGTCTACGTATCGAAGCAATAGTGTTCTAATGCTTCTTAAATCGCCATATTGCATCTCATTTCTATGTTTCATGATGAGATATAATATTCATTGTGCAGTGTTATGTATATCTCGTCTATGCTTCAAATGGACGTAAATGCGACACTTCCTTGCTAGGAAATAGCGTTTGCAGATGTCTACGTATCGAAGCAGTAGTGTTCTAATGATTCTTAAATTGCGGTATCGCATCACATTTCTATGTTTCATGACAACATATAATATTCATTGCGAAGGGTCATGTATACCTCGCATACACTTAAAATGAATATAAATGCGACACTTCCTTGCTAGGAAATGGCGTTTGCAGATGTCTACGTATCGAAGCAATAGAGTTCTAATGCTTCTTAAATCGCCATATCGCTGCTCATTACTGTGTTTCATGATAATATATAATATTCATTGTGGAGTGTTATGTATACCTCGTATTCACTTCAAAAGAATGCAGATGCGACTCTTCCTTGCTAGGAAATAGCGTTTGCAGATGTCTACGTATCGAAGCAATAGAGTTCTAATGCATCTTAAACCGCGATATCGCATCTCATTTCTATGATTCATGATAAGATATAATATTCATTGTGCAGTGTTATGTATAGCTCGTATTCACCTCAAAAGACTGCAAATGCGACACTTCCTTGCTAGGAAATAGCGTATGCAGGTGTATACGTATCGAAGCAATAGACATCTAATTCTTCATAAATCGCCATATCGCATCTCATTTCTATGTTTTACGATAAGATATAATATTCATTGTGCAGTGTTATGTATATCTCGTCTACTCTTCAAATGAATGTAAATGCGACACTTCCTTGCAAGGTAGTAGCATTTGCAGATGTCTGCGAATCGAAGCAATAGATATCAAATTCTTCTTAAATAGCGATATCGCATCTCATTTCTATGTTTCCTGATAAGATATAATTTTCATTGTGCAGTGTTATGTATACCTCGTACTCACATCAAAAGACTGTAAATGCGACACTTCCTTGCTGGGAAATAGCGTCAGCAGATGTATACGTATTGAAGCAATAGACTTCTAATGCTTCATAAATCGCCATATCGCATCTCATTTCTATGGTTTATGATAAGATATAATATTCATTGTGCAGTGCTATGTATGTCTCGTCTACTCTTCAAATGAATGTAAATGCGACATTTCCTTGCTAGGATATAGCGTTTGCCGATGTCTACGTATCGAAGCAATAGTGTTCTAATGTTTCTTAAATCGTCATATCGCGTCTCATTTCTATGTTTCATGATAAGCTATAATATTCATTGCGATGTGTCATGTATACCTCGTATTCCTTTCAAAAGAATGTAAATGCGACACTTCCTTGCTAGGAAATAGCGTTGGCAGATATCTACGTATCGAAGCAATAGAGTTCTAATGCTTCTCAAAAAGCGATATCGCATTTCATTGCTATGTTTCATGATAAGATATAATATTCATTGTGCAGTGTTAAGTATACCTCGTATTCGCTTGAAAAGAATGTAAATGCGACACTTCCTTGCTAGGCAGAAGCGTTTGCAGATGTCTACGTATCGAAGCAATAGAGTTCTAATGCTTCTTAAATCGCCATATTGCATCTCATTTCTATGTTTCATGATAAGATATAATATTCATTGTGCAGTGTTATGTATATCTCGTCTATGCTTCAAATGGACGTAAATGCGACACTTCCTTGCTAGGAAATAGCGTTTGCAGATGTCTACGTATCGAAGCAGTAGTGTTCTAATGATTCTTAAATCGCGATATCGCATCACATTTCTATGTTTCATGATAAGATATAATATTCATTGTGCAGTGTTATGTATAGCTCGTATTCACCTCAAAAGACTGCAAATGCGACACTTCCTTGCTAGGAAATAGCGTATGCAGGTGTATACGTATCGAAGCAATAGACATCTAATGCTTCATAAATCGCCATATCGCATCTCATTTCTATGTTTTACGATAAGATATAATATTCATTGTGCAGTGTTATGTATATCTCGTCTACTCTTCAAATGAATGTAAATGCGACACTTCCTTGCAAGGTAGTACCATTTGCAGATGTCTGCGAATCGAAGCAATAGACATCAAATGCTTCTTAAATAGCGATATCGCATCTCATTTCTATGTTTCCTGATAAGATATAATTTTCATTGTGCAGTGTTATGTATACCTCGTACTCACATCAAAATAATGTAAGTGCGACAATAACTTGCTAGGAAATAGCGATTGCAGATGTCTACGTATCGTAGCAAAAGAGTTCAAATGATTCTTAAAACGCGATATCGCATCTCATTTCTATGTTTCATGATAAGATATAATATTCATTGTGCAGTGTTATGTATAGCTCGTATTCACCTCAAAAGACTGTAAATGCGACACTTCCTTGCTGGGAAATAGCGTCAGCAGATGTATACGTATTGAAGCAATAGACTTCTAATGCTTCATAAATCGCCATATCGCATCTCATTTCTATGGTTTATGATAAGATATAATATTCATTGTGCAGTGCTATGTATGTCTCGTCTACTCTTCAAATGAATGTAAATGCGACATTTCCTTGCTAGGATATAGCGTTTGCCGAGGTCTACGTATCGAAGCAATAGAGTTCTAATGCTTCTTAAATCGCCATATCGCTTCTCATTTCTATGTTTCGTGATAAGATATAATATTCATTGCGAAGTGACATGTATACCTCGTATTCCTTGCAAAAGAATGTAAATGCGACACTTCCTTGCTAGGAAGTAGCGTTTGCAGATGTCTACGTACCGAAGCAATAGTGTTCTAATGTTTCTTAAATCGTCATATCGCATCTCATTTCTATGTTTCATGATAAGCTATAATATTCATTGCGATGTGTCATGTATACATCGTATTCCTTTCAAAAGAATGTAAATGCGACACTTCCTTGCTAGGAAATAGCGTTGGCAGATATCTACGTATCGAAGCAATAGAGATCTAATGCTTCTCAAAAAGCGATATCGCATTTCATTGCTATGTTTCATGATAAGATATAATACTCATTGTGCAGTGTTAAGTATACCTCGTATTCGCTTGAAAAGAATGTAAATGCTACACTTCCTTGCTAGGCAGAAGCGTTTGCAGATGTCTACGTATCGAAGCAATAGTGTTCTAATGCTTCTTAAATCGCGATATCGCATCTCATTTCTATGTTTCATGATAAGATACAATATTCATTGTGCAGTGTAATGTATACCTCGTATTCACTTGAGAAGAATGTAAATGCGACACTTCCTTGGTAGGAAGTAGCGTTTGCAGATGTCTACGTATCGAAGAAATAGTGTTCTAATGCTTCTTAAATCGCGATGTCGCATCTCATGTCTACGTTTCATGATAAGATATAATATTCATTGCGAAGTGACATGTATACCTCGCATACACTTCAAATGAATGTAAAAGCGACACTTCCTTCCTAGGAAATAGCGTTTGCAGATGTCTACGTATCGAACCAATAGTGTTCTAATGCTTCTTAAATCGCGATATCGCATCTCATTTCTATGTTTCATGATAAGATATAATATTCATTGTGCAGTGTTACGTATACCTCGTATTCATTTGAAAAGAATGTAAATGCGACACTTCCTTGCCAGGAAGTAGCGTTTGCAGATGTCTACGTACCGAAGCAATAGTGTTCTAATGCTTCTTAAATCGTCATATCGCATCTCATTTCTGTGTTTCATGATAAGATATAATATTCATTGTGCAGTGTTACGTATATCTCGTCTATACTTCAAATGTATGTAAATGCGACACTTCCTTGCTAGGAAATAACGTTTGCAGATGTCTACGTATCGAAGCAATACATTTCTAATGCTTTCTAGTTCGCGATATCGCATCTCATATCTGTGTTTCATGATAATATATAATATTCATTGCGAAGTGTTATGTATACCTCACATCCGCTTCAGATGTATGCGAATGCGACAGTTCCTTGCTAGGAAATAGTGTTTGCAGATATCTACGTTTCGAAGCAATAGAGTTCTAAAGCTTCTTAAATCGCGATATTGCATATCATTTCTATGCTTCATGATAAGATATAATATTCATTGCGAAGTGACATGTATACCTCGTATTCCTTGCAAAAGAATGTAAATGCGACACTTCCTTGCTAGGAAGTAGCGTTTGCAGATGTCTACGTACCGAAGCAATAGTGTTCTAATGTTTCTTAAATCGTCATATCGCATCTCATTTCTATGTTTCATGATAAGCTATAATATTCATTGCGATGTGTCATGTATACATCGTATTCCTTTCAAAAGAATGTAAATGCGACACTTCCTTGCTAGGAAATAGCGTTGGCAGATATCTACGTATCGAAGCAATAGAGATCTAATGCTTCTCAAAAAGCGATATCGCATTTCATTGCTATGTTTCATGATAAGATATAATACTCATTGTGCAGTGTTAAGTATACCTCGTATTCGCTTGAAAAGAATGTAAATGCTACACTTCCTTGCTAGGCAGAAGCGTTTGCAGATGTCTACGTATCGAAGCAATAGTGTTCTAATGCTTCTTAAATCGCGATATCGCATCTCATTTCTATGTTTCATGATAAGATACAATATTCATTGTGCAGTGTAATGTATACCTCGTATTCACTTGAGAAGAATGTAAATGCGACACTTCCTTGGTAGGAAGTAGCGTTTGCAGATGTCTACGTATCGAAGAAATAGTGTTCTAATGCTTCTTAAATCGCGATGTCGCATCTCATGTCTACGTTTCATGATAAGATATAATATTCATTGCGAAGTGACATGTATACCTCGCATACACTTCAAATGAATGTAAAAGCGACACTTCCTTCCTAGGAAATAGCGTTTGCAGATGTCTACGTATCGAACCAATAGTGTTCTAATGCTTCTTAAATCGCGATATCGCATCTCATTTCTATGTTTCATGATAAGATATAATATTCATTGTGCAGTGTTACGTATACCTCGTATTCATTTGAAAAGAATGTAAATGCGACACTTCCTTGCCAGGAAGTAGCGTTTGCAGATGTCTACGTACCGAAGCAATAGTGTTCTAATGCTTCTTAAATCGTCATATCGCATCTCATTTCTGTGTTTCATGATAAGATATAATATTCATTGTGCAGTGTTACGTATATCTCGTCTATACTTCAAATGTATGTAAATGCGACACTTCCTTGCTAGGAAATAACGTTTGCAGATGTCTACGTATCGAAGCAATACATTTCTAATGCTTTCTAGTTCGCGATATCGCATCTCATATCTGTGTTTCATGATAATATATAATATTCATTGCGAAGTGTTATGTATACCTCACATCCGCTTCAGATGTATGCGAATGCGACAGTTCCTTGCTAGGAAATAGTGTTTGCAGATATCTACGTTTCGAAGCAATAGAGTTCTAAAGCTTCTTAAATCGCGATATTGCATATCATTTCTATGCTTCATGATAAGATATAATATTCATTGCGAAGTGACATGTATACCTCGTAATCCTTTCAAAAGAATGTAAATGTTACACTTCCTTGCTAGGAAGTAGCGTTTGCAGATGTCTACGTATCGAAGCAATAGAGTTCTAATGCTTCTTAAATAACGATATCGCATCTCATTTCTATGTTTCATGATACGATATAATATCCATTGTGCAGTGCCATGTATACCTCGCATACGCTTCAAATGAATGTGAGTGCGACAGTTCCTTGCTAGGAAATAGTGTTTGCAGATATCGACGTATCGAAGCAATAGAGTTCTAAAGCTTCATAAATCGCGATATCGCATCTCATTTCTATGTTTCATGATAAAATATAATATTCATTGCGAAATGTCACTTGTACCTCGCATATACTTCAAAAGAATATAAATGCGACACTTCTTTCCTAGGAAATAGCGTTTGCAGATGTCTATGTATCGAAGCAATGGAGTTCTAACGCTTCTTCTCACACGATATCGCATCTCTTTTCTATGTTTCATGATAAGATATAGTATTCATTGCGAAATTTCATGTATACCTCGTAATCACTTCGAAAGAATGTAAACGCGACACTTCCTTGCTAGGAAATGTCGTTTGCAGATATCGACGTATCGTAGCAATAGAGTTCTAATGCTTCCTAAAACGCAATATCGCATCTCATTTCCATGTTTCATAATAAGATATAATATTCAATGCGAAGTGTCATGTAAACCTCGTATTCATTTCAAAAGAATGTAAATGCGACACTTCCATGCTAGGAAATGTCGTTTGCAGGTGCCTACATATCGTAGCAATAGAGTTCTAATGCTTCTTAAATCGCGATATCCCTCCTAATTACTATGTTTCATGACAAGATATAATATTCATTGCGAAGTGTCATGTATACCTCGCAATCACTTCGAAAGAATGTAAATGCTACACTTCCTTGCTAGGAAAGAGCGTTTGCAGACGTCTACGTATCGTGGCATTAGAGTTCTAATACTTCTCAATACGCGATATCGCTACTCATTACTATGTTTAATGATAATGTATAATATTCATTGTGGAGTGTTATGTATACCTCGTATTCACTTCAAAAGAATGTAAATGAGACACTTGCTTGTAGGAAATAGCGATTGCAGATGTCTCCGTATCGAAGCAATAGATTTCTAAAGCTTGCTAATTCGCGATATCGCATCTCATATCTATGTTTCATGATAATATATAATATTCATTGCGAAGCGTCATGTATACCTTCGCATACACTTCAAATGAATGTGAATGCGTCAGTTCCTTCCTAGGAAATAGTGTTTGCAGATGTCACCGTATCGAAGAAAAAGTGTTCTAATACTTCTTAAATCGCCACATCGCATCTCATATCTACGTTTCATGATAAGATGTAATATTCATTGCGAAGTGTCATGTATACCTCGTATTCCTTTCTAAAGAATGTAAATGCGACACTTCCTTGCTAGGAAATAGCGTTTGGAGATGTCTACGTTTCGTAGCATTAGAGTTCTTATGCTTCTCAGAACGCGATATCGCTACTCACTACTATGTTTCATGATAAGATATAATATTCATTGCGAAGTGTTATATATACCTTGCATACACTTCAAATAAATGTAAATGCGACTCTTCCTTGCTGGGAAATAGCGTTTTCAGATGTCTACGAATCGAAGCAATAGTTTTCTAATGCTTGTTAAATCGTCATATCGCATCTCATATCTACGTTTCTTGATAAGATACAATATTCATTGCGAAGTGTCATGTATACCTCGCATACACTTCAAATGAATGTAAATGGGACACGTCCTTGCTAGGAAATGGCGTTTGCAGATGTCTACGTATCGAAGCAATAGACATCTAATGCTTCATAAATCGCCATATTGCATCTCATTTCTATGTTTCATGATAAGATATAATATTCATTGTGCTGTGTTATGTATACCTCGTATACACCTCAAAAGAATGTAAATGCGACAATTCCTTGCTAGGAAATAGCGTTTGCAGGTATCTACGTATCGAAGCAATAGTGTCCTAAAGCTTCTTAAATCGCGATATCGCATCTTGTTTCTATGTTTCATGATAAGATATAATATTCATTGTGCAGTGTCATGAATACCTCGTATTCACTTCAAAAGAATGTAAATGCGACACTTCCTTGCTTGGAAATGGCATTTGCAGATGTCTACGTATCGAACCAATAGAGTTCTAATGCTTCTTAAACCGTCATATCACATCCCATTTCTATGTTTCATGACAAAATATAATATTCATTGCGAAGTGTCATGTATTCCTCGTAATCCTTTCAAAAGAATGTAAATGCGACACCGCCATGATTGGAAATAGCGTTTGCAGATGTCTACGTATCGAGGGAATAGTTTTCTAATGCTTCTTAAATCGTCATATCGCATCACATTTCTTTGTTCCATGATAATATATAATACTCATTGTGAAGTGTTATGTGTACCTCGTATTCACTTCAAAAGAATGTAAATACGACACTTCCTTGCTTGGACATAGAGTTTGCAGATGCTTACGTATCGAAGCCATAGTTTTCTAATGGTTCTTAAATCGTCATATCGCATCTCATATCTACGTTTCATGATAAGATATAATATCCATTGCGAAGTGTCATGTATACCTCGTATTCCTTTCAAAGGAATGTAAATGCGACACTTCCTTGCTGGGAAGTAGAGTTTGCAGATGTCTACGTATCGAAGCAATAGGGATCTAATGCTTCTTAAATCGCCATATCATTTCTCGTTTCTATGTTTCATGACAGTATATAATATTCACTGCGAAGTGTCATGTATACCTCGCATACACTTCAAATGAATGTAAATGGGACACTTCCTTGCTAGGAAATAGCGTTTGCAGATATCTACGTATCGAAGCAATAGTGTCCTAAAGCTTCTGAAATCGCGATATCGCATCTCATTTCTATGTTTCATGATAAGATATAATATTCATTGTGCAGTGTTATGTATATCTCGTCTATGCTTCAAATGGACGTAAATGCGACACTTCCTTGCTAGGAAATAGCGTTTGCAGATGTCTACGTATCGCAGCAATAGTGTTCTAATGCTTCTTAAATCGCGATATCGCACCCCATTTCTATGTTTTATGATAAGATATAATTTTCATTGTGCAGTGTTATGTATTCCTCGTATTCAATTCAAAAGAATGTAAATGCGATACTTCCTTGCTTGGAAATAGCGTTTGCGGATGTCTACGTATCGCAGCAATAGTGTTCTAATGCTTCTTAAATCGCGATATCGCATCCCATTTCTATGTTTTTGATAAGATATAATATTCACTGTGCAGTGTTATGTATACCGCAAATTCAATTCAAAAGAATGTAAATGCGACACTTCCTTGCTAGGACGTAGCGTTTGCAGATGTCTACGTATGGAAGCAATAGGTTTCTAATGCTTCTTAAATCGTCATATCGCATCTCATTTCTGCGTTACATGATAAGATATCATATTCACTGCGAAGTGTCATGTATACCTCGTATTCCTTTCAAAAGAATGTAAATGCGACACTTCCTTGTTAGGAAGTAGCGTTTGCAGATGTCTACGTATCGAAGCAATTGGGATCTAATGCTTCTTAAATCGCCATATCGCTTCTCATTTCTATGTTTCATGATAATATGTAATATTCATTGCGAAGTGTCATGTATACCTCGCATTCACTTCAAATGGATGTGATTGCGACAGTTCTTTGCTAGGAAATAGTGTTTGCAGATATCTACGTATCGAAGCAATCGAGTTCTAATGCTTCTTAAATCGCCATATCGCATATAATTTCTATGTTTCATGGTAAGATATAATATTCATTGTGCAGTGTTATGTATATCTCGTCTATACTTCAAATGAACGTAGATGCGACACTTCCTTGCTAGGAAATAGCGTTTGCAGATATCTACGTATCGAAGCAATAGATATCTAATGCTTCATAAATCGCCATATTGCATCTCATTTCTATGTTTCATGATAAGATATAATATTCATTGTGCAGTGTTACGAATACCTCGTATTCACTTCAAAAGAATGTAAATGCGACACTTCCTTGCTAGGAAATAGCGTTTGCAGATGTCTACGTATCGAACCAATAGATTTCTAATGCTTCTTAAATCGCCATATCGCATCACATTTCTATGTTTCATGATAAGATATAATATTCATTGTGCAGTGTTATGTATATCTCGTCTATAATTCAAATGAATGTAAATGCGACACTTCCTTGCTAGGAAATGGCGTTTGCAGATGTCTACGTATCGAACCAATAGATTTCTAATGCTTCTTAAATCGCCATATCGCATCTAATTTCTATGTTCCTTGATAAGATATAATATTCATTGCGAAGTGTCATGTATACCTCGCATACACTTCAAATGAATGTAAATGCGATACTTCCTTCCTAGGAAATAGCGTTTGCAGATGTCTACGTATCGAAGCAATAGACATCTAGTGCTTCTTAAATCGCCATATCGCATATAATTTCTATGTTTCATGGTAAGATATAATGTTCATTGTGCAGTGTTATGTATATCTCGTCTATACTTCTAATGAACGTAAATGCAACACTTCCTTGCTAGGAAATAGCGTTTGCAGATATCTAAGTATCGAAGCAATAGACATCTAATGCTTCATAAATCGCCATATTGCATCTCATTTCTATGTTTCACGATAAGATATAATGTTCATTGTGCAGTGCTACGTATATCTCGTATTCACCTCAAAAGAATGTAAATGCGACACTTCCTTGCTGGGAAATAGCATTTGCAGATATCTACGTATCGAAGCAATACTGTCCTAAAGCCTCTTAAATCGCGATATCGCATCTCATTTCTATGTTTCATGATAAGATATAATATTCATTGCGAAGTGTTATGTATACCTCGCATACACTTCAAACGAATGTGAATGCGACAGTTCCTTGTTAGGAAATAGTGTTTGCAGATATCTAGTATCGAAGCAATAGAGTTCTAAAGCTTCTTAAATCGCGATATCACATCCCATTCCTATGTTTCATGATAAGATATAATATTCATTGTGCAGTGTTATGAATACCTCGTATTCACTTCATAAGAATGTAAATGCGACACTTCCTTGCTTGGAAATAGCGTTTGCAAATGTCTACGTATCGAAGCAATAGTTTTCCATTGCTTTTTAAATCGCGGTATCGCATCTCATTTCTAAGTTTCATGATAAGATATAATATTCATTGTGCAGTGTTATGTATACCTCGTATTCACTTCAAAAGAATGTAAATGCGACACTTCCTTGATAGGAAGTAGTTTTGCAGATGTCTACGTATTCGAAGCAATAGAGTTCTAATCGTCATACAGCATCTCATTTCTATGTTTCATGATAAGATATAATATTCATTGTGCAGTGTTATGAATACCTCGTATTCACTTCATAAGAATGTAAATGCGACACTTCCTTGCTAGGAAATAGCGTTTGCAGGTGTCTACGTATCGAAGCAATAGTGTCCTAATGCTTCTTAAATCGCGATATCGCATCTCATTTCTATGTTTCATGATAAGATATAATATTCATTGTGCAGTGTTAAGTATACGTCGTATTCACTTCAAAAGAATGTAAACGCGACACTTCGTTGCCAGGAAATAGCGTTTGCAGATGTCTACGTATCGTACCATTAGAATTCTAATGCTTCTCAAAACGCGATATCGCTACTCATTACCATGTTTCATTATAATATATAATATTCATTGTGCAGTGTTATGAATACCTCGTATTCACTTCAAAAGAATGTAAATGCGACACTTCCTTGCTTGGAAATAGCGTATGCAGATGTCTACTTATCGAAGCAATAGTGTTCTAATGCTTCTTAAATCGCGATATCGCATCTCATTTCTACGTTTCATGATAATATATAATATTCATTGCGAAGTGTCATGTATACCTCGTATTCACTTCAAAGGTATGTAAATGCGACACTTCCTTGCTTGGAAATAGCGTTTGCAGATGTCTACGTATCGAAGCAATAGAGTTCTAAATCTTCGTAAAACATGATATCGCATGTCATTTCTATGTTTCACGATAAGATATAATACTCATTGGGAAGTGTTATGCTTACCTGGTATTCATTTCAAAAGAATGTAAATGCGACACTTCCTTGCTAGCTAATAGCGTTTACAGATATCTACGTATCGTAGCAATAGAGTTCTAATGCTTCACAAAACGCGAGGTCGCATCTCATTTCTGTGTTCCATGATAATATATAATATTCATTGCGAAGTGTTATGTATACCTCGCATACACTTTAAATGAATGTAAATGCGACACTTCCTTGATCGGCAATAGCGTTTGCAGGTGTTTACGTTTCGTAGCAATAGAGTTCTAACGCTTCTTAAAACGCGATACCGCATCTCATTTCTATGTTTCATGATGAGATATAATATTCATTGTGCAGTGTTATGTATACCTCGTATTCACTTCAAAAGAATGTAAATGCGACACTACCTTGCTAGGAAATAGCGTTTGCAGATGTCTACGTATCGAAGCAATAGGTATCTAATACTTCCTAAATCGCCATATCACTTCTCATTTCTATGTTTCATGAAAATTTATAATATTCACTGGGAAGTGTCATGTATACCTCGCATACACTTCAAATGAATGTAAATGCGACACTTCCTTGCTAGGAGATAGCGTTTGCAGATGTCTACGTGTCGAAGCAATAGGTATCTAGTACTTCCTAAAACTCCATTCCGCTTCTCATTTCTATGTTTCATGATAATATATAATATTCACTGGGAAGTGTCATGTATACCTCGCATACACTTCAAATGAATGTAAATGCGACACTTCCTTGCTAGGAAGTAGCGTTTGCAGATATCTACGTATCGAAGCAATAGATTTCTAATGCTTCATAAACTGAAATATTACATCTCATTTCTATGTATCATAATAAGATATAATGTTCATTGTGGAGTGTTATGTATACCTCGTATTCACTTCAAAAGAATGTAAATGCGGCACTTCCTTGCTTTGAAATAGCGTTTGCAGATGTCTACGTATCGAAGCTCTGGACATCTAATGCTTCATAAATCGCCATATCGCATCTCATTTCTATGTTTCATGATAAGATAAAATATTCATTGCGACGAGTCATGTATGCCTCGTATTCCTTTCAAAAGACTAAATGCGACAATTCCTTGCTTGGAAATAGCGTTTGCAGATGTCTTCGTATCGAAGCAATAGTTTCCTAATGCTTCTTAAATCGTCATATCGCATCCCATACCTACGTTTCATGACAAGATATAATTTTCATTGCGAAGTGTCATCTATACATCGTATTCCTTTCAAAAGAATGTAAATGCGACACTTCCTTGTTAGGAAGTAGCGTTTGCAGATGTCTACGTTTCGAAGCAATAGAGTTCTAAGGCTTCTTAAATCGCAATATTAAGTCTCATTCCTATGTTTCATACTAAGATATAATATTCATTGTGGAGTGCTATGTATACCTCGTATTCACTTCAAAAGAATGTAAACGCGACACTTGCTTGCTAGGAAATAGCGTTTGCAGATGTCTACGTATCGAAGCAACAGCGTTCTAATGCTTCTCAAAACGCGATATCGCATCCCGTTTCCATGTTCCATGATAAGCTATAATTATCATTGCGAAGTGTCATGCATACATCTTATTCACTTCTAAAGAATGTAAATGAGCCACTTCCTTGCTAGAAAATAGCGTTTGCAGATGTCTACGTATCGTAGCAATAGTGTTCTAATGCTCTTTAAATCGCGATATCCCTCCTAATTTTTATGCTTCATGATAAGATGTAATATTCATTGCGAAGTGTCATGTATACCTCGTATTCACTTCGAAAGAATGTAAATGCGACACTTCCTTGCTAGGAAATAGTGTTTGCAGATGTCTACGTATCGAAGCAATGGAGGTCTAATGCTTCTTATAACGGGATATCGCATCTCTTTTCTGTGTTTCGTGATAAGGTTTAATATTCATTTCGAAGTGTCATGTATACCTCGTATTCACTTCAGAAGAATGTAAATCCGACACTTCCTTCCTAGGAAATAGCGTTTGCAGATGTCTCCGTATCGTAGCAGTAGTGTTCAAATGCTTCTTAAATCGCGATATCGCATCTCATTTCTATGTTTCATTATAAGGTATAATATTCATTCTGGATTGTTATGTATACCCCGTATTCACTTCGAAAGAATGTAAATGCGACACTTCCTTGCTAGGTAGTAGCGTTTGCAGATGTATGCGTATCGAAGCAATTGAGTACTAATGCTCCTAAATCGCGATATCCCTCCTAATTTTTATGTTTCATGATAAGATATAATATTCTTTGCGAAGTGTCTTGTATACCTCGTATTCACTTCAAAGGAATGTAAATGCGACACTTCCTTGCTAGGAAATAGCGTTTGCAGATGTCTACGTATCGAAGCAATAGAGTTCTAATGCTTCTTATAACGGGAAATCGCATCTCTTTTCTATGTATCATGATAAGATATAATATTCATTTTGGATTGTAATGTATACCTCGTAATCACTTCAAAAGAATGTAAATGCGACACTTCCTTGCTAGGAAATGTCGTCTGCAGATGCCTACGTATCGTAGCAATAGTGTTCTAATGCCTCTTAAATCGCGATATCGGTCCTAATTTCTATGTTCCATGATAAGATATAATATTCATTGCGAAGTGTCATGTATACCTCGTATTCACTTCAAAGGAATGTAAATGCGACACTTCCTTGCTAGGAAATAGCGTTTGCAGATGTCTACGTATCGAAGCAATAGAGTTCTATTGCATCTTATAACGGGATATCGCATTCCTTTTCTATGTTTAATGATAAGATATAGTATTCATTGTGGATTGTTATGTATACCCCGTACTCACTTCGAAGGAATGTAAATGCGACACTTCCTTGCTGGCAAATAGCGTTTGCAGATGTCTACGTATCGTAGCAATAGAATTCTAATACTTCTTAAATCGGGATATCGCTCCTAATTTCTATGTTTCATGATAAGATATAATATTCATTGCGAATTGTCACTTATACCTCGCATACACTTCAAAAGAATGCAAATGCGACACTTCCTTGCTAGGAAATTGCGTTTGCAGATGTCTACGTATCGAAGCAATAGCGTTCTAATGCTTCTCAAAACGCGATATCGCATCCCGTTTCTATGTTCCATGATAAGCTATAATTTTCATTGCGAAGTGTCATGCATGCCTCTTATTCACTTCTAAAGAATGTAAATGAGCCACTTCCTTACTAGAAAATAGCGTTTGCAGATGTCTACGTATCGTAGCAATAGTGTTCTAATGCTCTTTAAATCGCGATATCCCTCCTAATTTTTATGCTTCATGATAAGATGTAATATTCATTGCGAAGTGTCATGTATACCTCGTATTCACTTCGAAAGAATGTAAATGCGACACTTCCTTGCTAGGAAATAGTGTTTGCAGATGTCTACGTATCGAAGCAATGGAGGTCTAATGCTTCTTATAACGGGATATCGCATCTCTTCTCTGTGTTTCGTGATAAGGTTTAATATTCATTTCGAAGTGTCATGTATACCTCGTATTCACTTCAGAAGAATGTAAATCCGACACTTCCTTCCTAGGAAATAGCGTTTGCAGATGTCTCCGTATCGTAGCAGTAGTGTTCAAATGCTTCTTAAATCGCGATATCGCATCTCATTTCTATGTTTCATTATAAGGTATAATATTCATTCTGGATTGTTATGTATACCCCGTATTCACTTCGAAAGAATGTAAATGCGACACTTCCTTGCTAGGTAGTAGCGTTTGCAGATGTATGCGTATCGAAGCAATTGAGTACTAATGCTCCTAAATCGCGATATCCCTCCTAATTTTTATGTTTCATTATAAGATATAATATTCATTGCGAAGTGTCATGTATACCTCGTATTCACTTCAAAGGAATGTAAATGCGACACTTCCTTGCTAGGAAATAGCGTTTGCAGATGTCTACGTATCGAAGCATTAGAGTTCTAATGCTTCTTATAACGGGAAATCGCATCTCTTTTCTATGTATCATGATAAGATATAATATTCATTTTGGATTGTAATGTATACCTCGTAATCACTTCAAAAGAATGTAAATGCGACACTTCCTTGCTAGGAAATGTCGTCTGCAGATGCCTACGTATCGTAGCAATAGAGTTCTAATGCCTCTTAAATCGCGATATCGGTCCTAATTACTATGTTCCATGATAAGATATAATATTAATTGCGAAGTGTCATGTATACCTCGTATTCACTTCAAAGGAATGTAAATGCGACACTTCCTTGCTAGGAAATAGCGTTTAGAGATGTCTACGTATCGAAGCAATAGAGTTCTATTGCATCTTATAACGGGATATCGCATTCCTTTTCTATGTTTAATGATAAGATATAGTATTCATTGTGGATTGTTATGTATACCCCGTACTCACTTCGAAGGAATGTAAATGCGACACTTCCTTGCTGGCAAATAGCGTTTGCAGATGTCTACGTATCGTAGCAATAGAATTCTAATGCTTCTTAAATCGGGATATCGCTCCTAATTTCTATGTTTCATGATAAGATATAATATTCATTGCGAATTGTCACTTATACCTCGCATACACTTCAAAAGAATGCAAATGCGACACTTCCTTGCTAGGAAATTGCGTTTGCAGATGTCTACGTATCGAAGCAATAGCGTTCTAATGCTTCTCAAAACGCGATATCGCATCCCGTTTCTACGTTCCATGATAAGCTATAATTTTCATTGCGAAGTGTCATGCATGCCTCTTATTCACTTCTAAAGAATGTAAATGAGCCACTTCCTTACTAGAAAATAGCGTTTGCAGATGTCTACGTATCGTAGCAATAGTGTTCTAATGCTCTTTAAATCGCGATATCCCTCCTAATTTTTATGCTTCATGATAAGATGTAATATTCATTGCGAAGTGTCATGTATACCTCGTATTCACTTCGAAAGAATGCAAATGCGACACTTCCTTGCTAGGAAATTGCGTTTGCAGTTGTCTACGTATCGCAGCAATAGATACCTAATGCTTCTTAAAACGCGATATCGCATCCCATTTCTATGTTTCATAATCAGATATAATATTCATTGCGAAGTGTCATGTATATATCGTATTCACTTCAAAAGAATGTAAATGCGACACTTCCTTGCTAGGAAATAGCGATTGCAGATGTCTACGTATCGTAGCAGTAGGGTTCTAATGCTCCTTCTAACGGGATATCGCATCTCTTTTCTATGTTTCACGATAAGATATAATATTCATTGTGGATTGTTATGTATACCCCGTATTCACTTCGAAAGAATGTAAATGCGACACTTCCTTGCCAGGAAGTAGCGTTTGCAGATGTCTACATATCGTAGCATGAGTGTTCTAATGCTTCTCAAAACGCGATATCGCTACTCATTACTATGTTTCATGATAATATATAATATTCATTGCGAAGTGTCATGTATACCTCGCATACACTTCAAATGAATGTGAGTGCGACATTTCCTTGCTAGGAAATAGTGTTTGCAGATGTCTACGTATCGAGGCAATAGAGTTCTAATGCTTCTTCAATCGCTATATTGCATCTCATTCCTATGTTTCATGATGAGATATAATAATCACTGTGCAGTGTTATGTATACCTCGTATTCACTTCAAAAGAATGTAAACGCGACACTTCCTTGCTTGGAAATAGCGTTTGCAGATGTCTACGTATCGAAGCAATAGATTTCTAAAACTTGCTAATTCGCGATATCGCATCTCATATCTATGTTTCATGATAATTTATCATATTCATTGCGATGTGTCATGTATACCTCGCATACACTTCAAATGAATGCGAATGCGACAGCTCCTTGCTAGGAAGTAGAGTTTGCAGATGTCTACGTATAGTAGCATTAGAGTTATAATGCTTCTCAAAACGCGATATCGCTACTCATTACCATGTTTCATGATAATATATAATGTTCATTGTTGAGTGTTATATATACCTCGTATTCACTTCAAAAGAATGTCAATGTGACACTTCCTTGCTAGGAAACAGCGTTTGCAGATGACTACGTATCGAAGCAATAGACTTCTAATGCTTCTTAAATCGCGATATAGCATCTCATTTCTATGTTTCATGATAATATATAATATTCATTGCGAAATGTCATGTATACCTTGTATTCACTTCAAAAGTCTGTAAATGCGACACTTCCTTGCTAGGAAGTAGCGTTTGCAGATGACTACGTATCGAAGCAAGAGAGTTCTAATGCTTCTTAAATCGCAATATCGCTCCTCAGTTCTAAGTTTCATGTTAAGATATAATCTTCACTGCGAAGTGTCATGTACACCTCGTTCTCACTTCAAAAGAATGTAAATGCGACATTTCCTTGTTAGGAAATAGCGTTTGCAGATGTCTCCGTACCGAAGCAATGGTTTTCTAACGGTTCCTAAATCGCGATATCGCATCTCAGTTCCAAGTTTCATGTTAAGATATAATATTCATTGCGTAGTGTCACGTATGCCTCGTATTCACTTCAAAAGAATGTAAATGCGACACTTCCTTGCTAGGAAATAGCGATTGCAGATGTCTACGTATCGTAGCAGTAGGGTTCTAATGCTCCTTCTAACGGGATATCGCATCTCTTTTCTATGTTTCACGATAAGATATAATATTCATTGTGGATTGTTATATATACCCCGTATTCACTTCGAAAGAATGTAAATGCGACACTTCCTTGCTAGGAAATAGTGTTTGCAGATGTCTACGTATCGAGGCAATAGAGTTCTAATGCTTCTTCAATCGCTATATTGCATCTCATTCCTATGTTCCATGATGAGATATAATAATCACTGTGCAGTGTTATGTATACCTCGTATTCACTTCAAAAGAATGTAAACGCGACACTTCCTTGCTTGGAAATAGCGTTTGCAGATGTCTACGTATCGAAGCAATAGATTTCTAAAACTTGCTAATTCGCGATATCGCATCTCATCTCTATGTTTCATGATAATTTATAATATTCATTGCGATGTGTCATGTATACCTCGCATACACTTCAAATGAATGCGAATGCGACAGCTCCTTGCTAGGAAGTAGAGTTTGCAGATGTCTACGTATCGTAGCATTAGAGTTCTAATGCTTCTCAAAACGCGATATCGCTACTCATTACCATGTTTCATGATAATATATAATGTTCACTGTTGAGTGTTATATATACCTCGTATTCACTTCAAAAGAATGTCAATGCGACACTTCCTTGCTAGGAAACAGCGTTTGCAGATGTCTACGTATCTAAGAAATAGAGTTCTAAAGCTTGATAATTCAAGATATCGCATCTCATTTCTATGTTTCATGATAATATATAATATTCATTGCGAAGTGTCATGTATACCTCTCATACACTTCAAATGAATGTGAATGCGACAGTTCCCTGCTAGGAAATAGCGTTTGCAGATATCTACGTATCGAAGCAATAGATTTCTAGTGCTTCTTAAATCGCCATATCGCATCTCATTTCTATGTTTCAAGATAAGATATAATATTCATTGCGAAGTGTCATGTATACCTCGTATTCACTTCAAGAGAATGTAAACGCGACACTTCCTTGCCAGGAAGTAGCGTTTGCAGATGTCTACATATTGTAGCATGATTGTTCTAATGCTTCTCAAAACGCGATATCGCTACTCATTACTATGTTTCATGATAATATATAATATTCATTGCGAAGTGTCATGTATACCTCGCATACACTTCAAATGAATGTGAGTGCGACATTTCCTTGCTAGGAAATAGTGTTTGCAGATGTCTACGTATCGAGGCAATAGAGTTCTAATGCTTCTTCAATCGCTATATTGTATCTCATTCCTATGTTTCAAGATAAGATATAATATTTATTGTGCAGTGTTATGTATACCTCATATTCACTTCACAAGAATGTAAATGCGACATTTCCTTGCTAGGAAGTAGCGTTTGCAGATGTCTACGTATCGAAGCAATAGATTTCTAAAGCTTGCTAATTCACGATATCGCATCTCATATCTATGTTTCATGATAATATATAATATTCATTGCGAAGTGTCATGTATACCTCGCATACACTTCAAATGAATGTAAATGCGACACTTCGTTTCTAGGAAATAACGTTTGCAGGCGCCTATGTATCGAAGCAATAGAGTTCTAATGCTTCTTACAACGCGATATCGCATCCCATTTCTATGATTCATGATAAGGTATAATATTCATTGTGAAGTGTCATGTATACCTCGCATACACTTCAAATGAATGTAAATGCGACATTTCGTTTCTAGGAAATAACGTTTGCAGGCGCCTATGTATCGAAGCAATAGAGTTTTAATGCTTCTTACAACGCGATATCGCATCCCATTTCTATGATTCATGATAAGGTATAATATTCATTGTGAAGTGCCACGTATACCTCGTACCCACTTCCAACGAATGTAAATGCGACACTTCCTGGCTAGGAAGTAGCGTTTGCAGATGTCTGCGTATCGTGGCATTACGGTTCTAATGCTTCTCAAAACGCGATATCGCTTCTCATTTCTGTGTTTCATGATAATATATAATATTCATTGCGAAGTGCCATGTATACCTCGCATACACTTCAATTGAATGTACATGCGACACTTCCTTGCTAGGACATAGCGTTTGCAGATGTCTACGTATCGAAGCAATAGAATTCTAATGCTTCTTAAATCGCGATATAGCATCTCATTTCTATGTTTCATGATAATATATAATATTCATTGCGAAATGTCATGTATACCTTGTATTCACTTCAATTGTCTGTAAATGCGACACTTCCTTGCTAGGAAGTAGCGTTTGCAGATGACTACGTATCGAAGCAAGAGAGTTCTAATGCTTCTTAAATCGCAATATCGCTCCTCAGTTCTAAGTTTCATGTTAAGATATAATCTTCACTGCGAAGTTTCATGTACACCTCGTTCTCACTTCAAAAGAATGTAAATGCGACATTTCCTTGTTAGGAAATAGCGTTTGCAGATATCTCCGTATCGAAGCAATGGTTTTCTAACGGTTCCTAAATCGCGATAACGCATCTCAGTGCCAAGTTTCATGTTAAGATATAATATTCATTGCGCAGTGTCACGTATGCCTCGTATTCACTTCAAAAGAATGTAAATGCGTCACTTCCTTGCTAGGAAATAGCGATTGCAGATGTCTACGTATCGTAGCAGTAGGGTTCTAATGCTCCTTCTAACGGGATATCGCATTACTTTTCTATGTTTCACGATAAGATATAATATTCATTGTGGATTGTTATGTATACCCCGTATTCACTTCGAAAGAATGTAAATGCGACACTTCCTTGCTAGGAAATAGCGTTTGCAGATATCTACGTATCGAAGCAATAGAGTTCTAAAGCTTCTTAAATCGCCATATCGCATCTCATTTCTATGTTTCATGATAAGATATAATATTCATTGCGAAGTGTCATGAATACCTCGTATTCACTTCAAGAGAATGTAAACGCGACACTTCCTTGCCAGGAAGTAGCGTTTGCAGATGTCTACATATCGTAGCATGAGTGTTCTAATGCTTCTCAAAACGCGATATCGCTACTCATTACTATGTTTCATGATAATATATAATATTCATTGCGTAGTGTCACGTATGCCTCGTATTCACGTCAAAAGAATGTAAATGCGACACTTCCTTGCTAGGAAATAGCGATTGCAGATGTCTACGTATCGTAGCAGTAGGGTTCTAATGCTCCTTCTAACGGGATATCGCATCTCTTTTCTATGTTTCACGATAAGATATAATATTCATTGTGGATTGTTATGTATACCCCGTATTCACTTCGAAAGAATGTAAATGCGACACTTCCTTGCTAGGAAACAGCGTTCGCAGATGTCTACGTATCGAGGCAATAGTGTTCTAATGCTTCTTAAATCGTCATATCGCATCTCATTTCTATGTTTCATGATAAGATATAATATTCATTGCGAACTATCATGTATACCACGCATTCCTTTCAAAAGAATGTAAATGCGACACATCCTTGCTGGGGAATAGCGTTGGCAGATGTCTACGTATCGAAGCAATAGAGTTCTAATGCTTCTCAAAAAGCGATATCGCATCTCATTCCTATGTTTCATGATAATATATAATATTCATTGCGATGTGTCATGTATACTTCGCAAACACTCCAAATGAATGTGAATGCGACAGTTCCTTGCTAGGAATTAGTGTTTGCAGATATCTACGTATCGAAGCAATAGAGTTCTAAAGCTTCTTAAATCGCGATATCGCATCCCATTTCTATGTTTCATGATAAGATATAATATTCATTGCGAAGTGTCATGCTTACCTCGTATTCATTTCAAAAGTATGTAAATGCGACACTTCCTTGCTAGGAAATATCGTTTACAGTTATCTACGTATCGTAGCAATAGAGTTCCAATGCATCTCAAAACGCGATGTCGCATCTCATTTCTATGCTTCATGTTAAGATATAATATTCACTGCGAAGTGTCATGTTTACCTCGCATACACTTCAAATCAATGTAATTGAGACACTTCCTTGCTAGGAAATAGCGTTTGCAGATTGCTTCGTATCGAAGCTATAGATTTCTAATGCCTCTTAAATCGCGATATCGCATCTCATTTCTATGTTTGGTGACAAGATATAATATTCATTGTGCAGTATTATGTATATCTCGTCTATACTTCAAATGAATGTAAATGCGACACTTCCTTGCTAGGAAGTAGCGTTTGCAGATGTCTACGTATGGAAGCAATAGAGTTCTAATGCTTCTGAAATCGTCATATCGCATCTCATTTTTAAATTTCATGATAAGATATAATATTCATTGTGCAGTGTTACGAATATTTCGTATTCACTTCAAAAGAATGTAAATGCGACAGTTCCTTGCTAGGCAATAGCGTTTGCAGATGTCTACGTATCGAAGAAATAGATTTCTAAAGCTTGCTAATTCGCGATAACGCATCTCATATCTACGTTTCATGACAAGATATAATATTCACTGCGAAGTGTCATGTATACCTCGTACTCCTTTCAAAAGAATGTAAATGCGACACATCCTTGCTAGGAAATAGCGTTTGCAGATGTCTACGTATCGAAGCAATAGATTTCTAATGCTTCTTAAATCGCTATATCGCATCTCATTTCTATATTTCATGATAAGATACAATATTCATTGTGCAGTGTTATGTATACCTCGTATTCCTTTCAAAAGAATGTAAACGCGACACTTCCTTGCTAGGAAGTGGCGTTTGCAGATGTCTACGTATCGAAGCAATAGAGTTCTAATGCTTCTTAAATCGTCATATCGCATCTCCTATCTACGTTTCATGATAAGATATAATATTCATTGCGAAGTGTCATGTATACCTCGTATTCCTTACAAAAGAATGTAAATGCGACACTTCCTTGCTAGGAAGTAGCTTTTGCAGATGTCTACGTATCGAAGCAATAGAGTTCTAATGCTTCTTAAATCGTCATATCGCATCTCATTTCTATGTTGCATGATAAGATATAATATTCATTGCGAACTATCATGTATACCACGCATTCCTTTCAAAAGAATGTAAATGCGACACTTCCTTGCTAGGGAATAGCGTTGGCAGATGTCTACGTTTCGAAGCAATAGAGTTCTAATGCTTCTCAAAAAGCGATATCGCATCTCATTCCTATGTTTCATGATAATATATAATATTCATTGCGATGTGTCATGTATACTTCGCAAACACTCCAAATGAATGTGAATGCGACAGTTCCTTGCTAGGAATTAGTGTTTGCAGATATCTACGTATCGAAGCAATAGAGTTCTAAAGCTTCTTAAATCGCGATATCGCATCTCATTTCTATGTTTCATGATAAGATATAATGTACATTGTGCAGTGTTATGAATACCTCGTATTCACTTCAAAAGAATGTAAATGCGACACTTCCTTGCGTGGAAATAGCGTTTGCAGATGTCTACGTATCGAAGCAATAGTATTCTAATGCTTCTTAAATAGTCATACCGCATCTCATATCTACGTTTCATAATAAGATATAATATTCATTGCGAAGTGTCATTTATACCTCGTTTTCCTTTCAAAAGAATGTAAATGCGACACTTCCTTGCTAGGAAAGAGCGCTGGCAGATGCCTACGTATCGAAGCAATAGAGTTCTAATGCTTCTTAAATCGCGATATCGCATCTCATTTCTATGTTTCATGATAATATATAATATTCATTGCGATGTGTCATGTATACTTCGCAAACACTCCAAATGAATGTGAATGCGACAGTTCCTTGCTAGGAATTAGTGTTTGCAGATATCTACGTATCGAAGCAATAGAGTTCTAAAGCTTCTTAAATCGCGATATCGCATCCCATTTCTATGTTTCATGATAAGATATAATATTCATTGCGAAGTGTCATGCTTACCTCGTATTCATTTCAAAAGTATGTAAATGCGACACTTCCTTGCTAGGAAATATCGTTTACAGTTATCTACGTATCGTAGCAATAGAGTTCCAATGCATCTCAAAACGCGATGTCGCATCTCATTTCTATGCTTCATGTTAAGATATAATATTCACTGCGAAGTGTCATGTTTACCTCGCATACACCTCAAATCAATGTAATTGAGACACTTCCTTGCTAGGAAATAGCGTTTGCAGATTGCTTCGTATCGAAGCTATAGATTTCTAATGCCTCTTAAATCGCGATATCGCATCTCATTTCTATGTTTGGTGACAAGATATAATATTCATTGTGCAGTATTATGTATATCTCGTCTATACTTCAAATGAATGTAAATGCGACACTTCCTTGCTAGGAAGTAGCGTTTGCAGATGTCTACGTATGGAAGCAATAGAGTTCTAATGCTTCTGAAATCGTCATATCGCATCTCATTTTTAAGTTTCATGATAAGATATAATATTCATTGTGCAGTGTTATGAATATTTCGTATTCACTTCAAAAGAATGTAAATGCGACAGTTCCTTGCTAGGCAATAGCGTTTGCAGATGTCTACGTATCGAAGAAATAGATTTCTAAAGCTTGCTAATTCGCGATAACGCATCTCATATCTACGTTTCATGACAAGATATAATATTCACTGCGAAGTGTCATGTATACCTCGTACTCCTTTCAAAAGAATGTAAATGCGACACATCCTTGCTAGGAAATAGCGTTTGCAGATGTCTACGTATCGAAGCAATAGATTTCTAATGCTTCTTAAATCGCTATATCGCATCCCATTTCTATATTTCATGATAAGATACAATATTCGTTGTGCAGTGTTATGTATACCTCGTATTCCTTTCAAAAGAATGTAAACGCGACACTTCCTTGCTAGGAAGTGGCGTTTGCAGATGTCTACGTATCGAAGCAATAGAGTTCTAATGCTTCTTAAATCGTCATATCGCATCTCCTATCTACGTTTCATGATAAGATATAATATTCATTGCGAAGTGTCATGTATACCTCGTATTCCTTACAAAAGAATGTAAATGCGACACTTCCTTGCTAGGAAGTAGCTTTTGCAGATGTCTACGTATCGAAGCAATAGAGTTCTAATGCTTCTTAAATCGTCATATCGCATCTCATTTCTATGTTTCATGATAAGATATAATATTCATTGCGAACTATCATGTATACCACGCATTCCTTTCAAAAGAATGTAAATGCGACACTTCCTTGCTAGGGAATAGCGTTGGCAGATGTCTACGTTTCGAAGCAATAGAGTTCTAATGCTTCTCAAAAAGCGATATCGCATCTCATTCCTATGTTTCATGATAATATATAATATTCATTGCGATGTGTCATGTATACTTCGCAAACACTCCAAATGAATGTGAATGCGACAGTTCCTTGCTAGGAATTAGTGTTTGCAGATATCTACGTATCGAAGCAATAGAGTTCTAAAGCTTCTTAAATCGCGATATCGCATCTCATTTCTATGTTTCATGATAAGATATAATGTACATTGTGCAGTGTTATGAATACCTCGTATTCACTTCAAAAGAATGTAAATGCGACACTTCCTTGCGTGGAAATAGCGTTTGCAGATGTCTACGTATCGAAGCAATAGTATTCTAATGCTTCTTAAATAGTCATACCGCATCTCATATCTACGTTTCATAATAAGATATAATATTCATTGCGAAGTGTCATTTATACCTCGTTTTCCTTTCAAAAGAATGTAAATGCGACACTTCCTTGCTAGGAAAGAGCGCTGGCAGATGCCTACGTATCGAAGCAATAGAGTTCTAATGCTTCTTAAATCGCGATATCGCATCTCATTTCTATGTTTCATGATAAGATATAATATTCGTTGTGCAGTGTTATGTGTATCTCGTCTGTACTTCAAATGAATGTAAATGCGACACTTCCTTGCTAGGAAATAGAGTTTGCAGATGCCTACGAATCGTGGCATTAGAGTTCTAATGCTTCTCAAAACGCGATATCGCTTCTCATTTACATGTTTCATGATGATATATAATATTCATTGCGAAGTGTCATGTAAACCTCGCATACACTTCAATTGAATGTACATGCGACACTTCCTTGCTAGGAAATAGCGTTTGCAGATGTCTACGTATCGAAGCTATAGATTTCTAAAGCTTGCTAATTCGCGATATTGCATCTCATATCTATGTTTCATGATAACATATAATATTCATGGCGAAGTGTCATGTATGCTTCGCATACACTTCAAATGAATGTAAATGGGACACGTCCTTGCTAGGAAATAGCGTTTGCAGATGTCTACGTATCGAACCAATAGATTTCTAATGCTCCTTAAATCGCCATATCGCATCACATTTCTCAGTTTCATGATAAGATATAATATTCATTGTGCAGTGTTACGTATATCTCGTCTATACTTCAAATGAATGTAAATGCGGCACTTCCTTGCTGGGAAATAGCGTTTGCAGATATCTACGTATCGAACCAATAGACTTCTAGCGCTTCTTAAATCGCCATATCGCATCTAATTTCTATGTTTCATGATAAAATATAATATTCATTGTGCAGTGTTATGAATACCTCGTATTCACTTCAAAAGAATGTAAATACGACACTTCCTTGCTTGGACATAGCGTTTGCAGATGCCTACGTATCGAAGCAATAGTTTTCTAATGCTTCTTAAATCGTCATATCGCATCTCATATCTACGTTTCATGATAAGATATAATATTCATTGCGAAGTGTCATGTATACCTCGTATTCCTTTCAAAAGAATGTAAATGCGACACATCCTTGCCAGGAAGTAGCGTTTGCAGATGTCTACGTATCGAAGCAATAGACTTCTAATGCTTCTTAAATCGTCATAACGCATCTCATATCTACGTTTCATGATAAGATATAATATTCATTGCGAAGTGTCATGTATACCTCGTATTCCTTACAAAAGAATGTAAATGCGACACTTCCTTGCTAGGCAGTAGCGTTTGCAGATGTCTACGTATCGAAGAAATAGGGATCTGATGCTTCTTAAATCGCCATATCGCTTCTCATTTCTATGTTTCATGATAATATATAGTATTCACTGCGAAGTGTCATGTATACCTCGCATACACTTCAAATGAATGTAAATGCGACACTTGCTTGCTAGGAAATAGTGCTTGCAGATATCTACGTATCGAAGCAATATAGTTCTAATGCTTCTTAAATCGTCATATCGCATCTCATTTCTATGTTTCATGATAAGATATAATATTCATTGCGAAGTGTCATGTATACCACGTAATACTTTCAAAAGAATGTAAATGCGACACTGCCATGCTTGGAAATAGCGTTTGCAGATGTCTACGTATCGAGGGAATAGTTTTCTAATGCTTCTTAAATCGCCATATCACTTCACATTTCTATGTTTCATGACAGTATATAATATTCACTGCGAAGTGTCATGTATACCTCGCATACACTTCAAATGAATGTAAATGGGACACGTCCTTGCTAGGAAATGGCGTTTGCAGATGTCTACGTATCGAAGCAATAGACATCTAATGCTTCATAAATCGCCATATTGCATCTCATTTCTATGTTTCATGATAAGATATAATATTCATTGTGCAGTGTTATGTATACCTCGTATACACCTCAAAAGAATGTAAATGCGACACTTCCTTGCTAGGAAATAGCGTTTGCAGACGTCTACGTATCGTGGCATTAGAGTTCTAATACTTCTCAATACGCGATATCGCTACTCATTACTATGTTTAATGATAATGTATAATATTCATTGTGGAGTGTTATGTATACTTCGTATTCACTTCAAAAGAATGTAAATGAGACACTTGCTTGTAGGAAATAGCGATTGCAGATGTCTCCGTATCGAAGCAATAGATTTCTAAAGCTTGCTAATTCGCGATATCGCATCTCATATCTATGTTTCATGATAATATATAATATTCATTGCGAAGCGTCATGTATACCTTCGCATACACTTCAAATGAATGTGAATGCGTCAGTTCCTTCCTAGGAAATAGTGTTTGCAGATGTCACCGTATCGAAGAAAAAGTGTTCTAATACTTCTTAAATCGCCACATCGCATCTCATATCTACGTTTCATGATAAGATGTAATATTCATTGCGAAGTGTCATGTATACCTCGTATTCCTTTCTAAAGAATGTAAATGCGACACTTCCTTGCTAGGAAGTAGCGTTTGCAGATGTCTACGTATCAAAGCAATAGGGATCTAATGTTTTCTAAATCGGCATATCACTTCTCATTTCTATGTTTCATGATAAGATATAATATTCATTGCTTAGTGTCATGTATACCTCGCATACACTTCAAATGAATGTAATTGCGACACTTCCTTGCTAGGAAATAGCGTTTGGAGATGTCTACGTACCGTAGCATTAGAGTTCTTATGCTTCTCAAAACGCGATATCGCTACTCACTACTATGTTTCATGATAATATATAATATTCATTGTGGAGTGTTATGTATGCCTCGTGTTCACCTCAAAAGAATGTAGATGCGACACTTCCCTGCTAGGAAATAGCGTTTGCAGATGTCTAGGTATCGAAGCAATAGACATCTAATGCTTCATAAATCGCCATATTGCATCTCATTTCTATGTTTCACTATAAGATATAATGTTCATTGTGCAGTGCTACGTATACCTCGTATTCACCTCAAAAGAATGGAAATGCGACACTTCCTTGCTGGGAAATAGCATTTGCAGATATCTACGTATCGAAGCAATACTGTCCTAAAGCCTCTTAAATCGCGATATCGCATCTCAGTTCTATGTTTCATGATAAGATACAATATTCATTGTGCAGTGTTATGTATACCTCGTATTCCTTTCAAAAGAATGTAAACGCGACACTTCCTTGCTAGGAAGTGGCGTTTGCAGATGTCTACGTATCGAAGCAATAGAGTTCTAATGCTTCTTAAATCGTCATATCGCATCTCCTATCTACGTTTCATGATAAGATATAATATTCATTGCGAAGTGTCATGTATACCTCGTATTCCTTACAAAAGAATGTAAATGCGACACTTCCTTGCTAGGAAGTAGCTTTTGCAGATGTCTACGTATCGAAGCAATAGAGTTCTAATGCTTCTTAAATCGTCATATCGCATCTCATTTCTATGTTTCATGATAAGATATAATATTCATTGCGAACTATCATGTATACCACGCATTCCTTTCAAAAGAATGTAAACGCGACACTTCCTTGCTAGGGAATAGCGTTGGCAGATGTCTACGTTTCGAAGCAATAGAGTTCTAATGCTTCTCAAAAAGCGATATCGCATCTCATTCCTATGTTTCATGATAATATTTAATATTCATTACGATGTGTCATGTATACTTCGCAAACACTCCAAATGAATGTGAATGCGACAGTTCCTTGCTAGGAATTAGTGTTTGCAGATATATACGTATCGAAGCAATAGAGTTCTAAAGCTTCTTAAATCGCGATATCGCATCTCATTTCTATGTTTCATGATAAGATATAATGTACATTGTGCAGTGTTATGAATACCTCGTATTCACTTCAAAAGAATGTAAATGCGACACTTCCTTGCGTGGAAATAGCGTTTGCAGATGTCTACGTATCGAAGCAATAGTATTCTAATGCTTCTTAAATAGTCATACCGCATCTCATATCTACGTTTCATGATAAGATATAATATTCATTGCGAAGTGTCATTTATACCTCGTTTTCCTTTCAAAAGAATGTAAATGCGACACTTCCTTGCTAGGAAAGAGCGCTGGCAGATGCCTACCTATCGAAGCAATAGAGTTCTAATGCTTCTTAAATCGCGATATCGCATCTCATTTCTATGTTTCATGATAAGATATAATATTCGTTGTGCAGTGTTATGTGTATCTTGTCTGTACTTCAAATGAATGTAAATGCGACACTTCCTTGCTAGGAAATAGAGTTTGCAGATGCCTACGTATCGTGGCATTAGAGTTCTAATGCTTCTCAAAACGCGAAATCGCTTCTCATTTACATGTTTCATGATGATATATAATATTCATTGCGAAGTGTCATGTAAACCTCGCATACACTTCAATTGAATGTACATGCGACACTTCCTTGCTAGGAAATAGCGTTTGCAGATGTCTACGTATCGAAGCTATAGATTTCTAAAGCTTGCTAATTCGCGATATTGCATCTCATATCTATGTTTCATGATAACATATAATATTCATGGCGAAGTGTCATGTATACTTCGCATACACTTCAAATGAATGTAAATGGGACACGTCCTTGCTAGGAAATAGCGTTTGCAGATGTCTACGTATCGAACCAATAGATTTCTAATGCTTCTTAAATCGCCATATCGCATCACATTTCTCAGTTTCATGATAAGATATAATATTCATTGTGCAGTGTTACGTATATCTCGTCTATACTTCAAATGAATGTAAATGCGGCACTTCCTTGCTGGGAAATAGCGTTTGCAGATATCTACGTATCGAACCAATAGACTTCTAGCGCTTCTTAAATCGCCATATCGCATCTAATTTCTATGTTTCATGATAAAATATAATATTCATTGTGCAGTGTTATGAATACCTCGTATTCACTTCAAAAGAATGTAAATACGACACTTCCTTGCTTGGACATAGCGTTTGCAGATGCCTACGTATCGAAGCAATAGTTTTCTAATGCTTCTTAAATCGTCATATCGCATCTCATATCTACGTTTCATGATAAGATATAATATTCATTGCGAAGTGTCATGTATACCTCGTATTCCTTTCAAAAGAATGTAAATGCGACACATCCTTGCTAGGAAGTAGCGTTTGCAGATGTCTACGTATCAAAGCAATAGGGATCTAATGCTTTCTAAATCGGCATATCGCTTCTCATTTCTATGTTTCATGATAAGATATAATATTCATTGCTTAGTGTCATGTATACCTCGCATACACTTCAAATGAATGTAATTGCGACACTTCCTTGCTAGGAAATAGCGTTTGGAGATGTCTACGTATCGTAGCATTAGAGTTCTTATGCTTCTCAAAACGCGATATCGCTACTCACTACTATGTTTCATGATAATATATAATATTCATTGTGGAGTGTTATGTATGCCTCGTGTTCACCTCAAAAGAATGTAGATGCGACACTTCCCTGCTAGGAAATAGCGTTTGCAGATGTCTAGGTATCGAAGCAATAGATATCTAATGCTTCATAAATCGCCATATTGCATCTCATTTCTATGTTTCACGATAAGATATAATGTTCATTGTGCAGTGCTACGTATACCTCGTATTCACCTCAAAAGAATGTAAATGCGACACTTCCTTGCTGGGAAATAGCATTTGCAGATATCTACGTATCGAAGCAATACTGTTCTAAAGCCTCTTAAATCGCGATATCGCATCTCATTTCTATGTTTCATGATAAGATATAATATTCATTGCGAAGTGTTATGTATACCTCGCATACATTTCAAATAAATGTAAATGCGAGTCTTCCTTGCTGGGAAATAGCGTTTTCAGATGTCTACGTATCGAGGGAATAGTTTTCTAATGCTTCTTAAATCGTCATATCGCATCACATTTCTATGTTCCATGATAATATATAATACTCATTGTGAAGTGTTATGTGTACCACGTATTCACTTCAAAAGAATGTAAATACGACACTTCCTTGCTTGGACATAGAGTTTGCAGATGCTTACGTATCGAAGCCATAGTTTTCTAATGGTTCTTAAATCGTCATATCGCATCTCATATCTACGTTTCATGATAAGATATAATATCCATTGCGAAGTGTCATGTATACCTCGTATTCCTTTCAAAGGAATGTAAATGCGACACTTCCTTGCTGGGAAGTAGCGTTTGCAGATGTCTACGTATCGAAGCAATAGGGATCTAATGCTTCTTAAATCGCCATATCATTTCTCGTTTCTATGTTTCATGACAGTATATAATATTCACTGCGAAGTGTCATGTATACCTCGCATACACTTCAAATGAATGTAAATGGGACACTTCCTTGCTAGGAAATAGCGTTTGCAGATATCTACGTATCGAAGCAATAGTGTCCTAAAGCTTCTGAAATCGCGATATCGCATCTCATTTCTATGTTTCATGATAAGATATAATATTCATTGTGCAGTGTTATGAATACCTAGTATTCACTTCAAAAGAATGTAAATGTGACACTTCCTTGCTAGGAAATAGCGTTTGCAGATGTCTACGTATCGAACCAATAGATTTCTAATGCTTCTTAAGTCGCCATATCGCATCTAATTTCTATGTTTCATGATAAGGTATAATATTCATTACGAAGTTTCATGTATACCTCGCATACAATTCGAACGAATGTGAATGCGACAGTTCCTTGCTGGGAAGTAGCGTTTGCAGATGTCTACGTATCGAAGCAATAGACATCTAATGCTTCATAAATCGCGATATCGCATCTCATTTCTATGTTTCATGATAAGGTATAATATTCAGAGTGCAGTGTTATGTATACCTCGTATTCACTTCAAATGGATGTAAACGCGACACTTCCTTGCTAGGAAATAGCGTTTGCAGATGTCAACGTATCGTGGCATTAGAGTTCTAATGCTTCTTAAATCGCGGTATCGCATCTTATTTCTGTGTTTCATGATAAGATATAATATTCATTGTGCAGTGTTATGAATACCTCGTATTCACTTCAAAAGAATGTAAATGCGACACTTCCTGGCTTGGAAATAGCGTTTGCAGATGTCTACGTATCGAACCAATAGGTTTCTAATGCTTCTTAAATCGCCATATCGCATCACATTTCTATGTTTCATGATAATATATAATATTCACTGCGAAGTGTCATGTATACCTCGCATACACTTCAAATGAACGTGAATGCGACACTTCCTTGCTAGGAAATAGCGTTTGCAGATGTCTACGTATCGCAGCAATAGTGTTCTAATGCTTCTTAAATCGCGATATCGCACCCCATTTCTATGTTTTATGATAAGATATAATTTTCATTGTGCAGTGTTATGTATACCTCGTATTCAATTCAAAAGAATGTGAATGCGACACTTCCTTGCTTGGAAATAGCGTTTGCGGATGTCTACGTATCGCAGCAATAGTGTTCTAATGCTTCTTAAATCGCGATATCGCATCCCATTTCTATGTTTTATGATAAGATATAATATTCATTGTGCAGTGTTATGTATACCGCAAATTCAATTCAAAAGAATGTAAATGCGACACTTCCTTGCTAGGACGCAGCGTTTGCAGATGTCTACGTATGGAAGCAATAGGTTTCTAATGCTTCTTAAATCGTCATATCGCATCTCATTTCTGCGTTACATGATAAGATATCATATTCACTGCGAAGTGTCATGTATACCTCGTATTCCTTTCAAAAGAATGTAAATGCGACACTTCCTTGTTAGGAAGTAGCGTTTGCAGATGTCTACGTATCGAAGCAATTGGGATCTAATGCTTCTTAAATCGCCATATCGCTTCTCATTTCTATGTTTCATGATAATATGTAATATTCATTGCGAAGTGTCATGTATACCTCGCATTCACTTCAAATGGATGTGATTGCGACAGTTCTTTGCTAGGAAATAGTGTTTGCAGATATCTACGTATCGAAGCAATCGAGTTCTAATGCTTCTTAAATCGCCATATCGCATATAATTTCTATGTTTCATGGTATGATATAATATTCATTGTGCAGTGTTATGTATATCTCGTCTATACTTCAAATGAACGTAGATGCGACACTTCCTTGCTAGGAAATAGCGTTTGCAGATATCTACGTATCGAAGCAATAGACATCTAATGCTTCATAAATCGCCATATTGCATCTCATTTCTATGTTTCATGATAAGATATAATATTCATTGTGCAGTGTTACGAATACCTCGTATTCACTTCAAAAGAATGTAAATGCGACACTTCCTTGCTAGGAAATAGCGTTTGCAGATGTCTACGTATCGAACCAATAGATTTCTAATGCTTCTTAAATCGCCATATCGCATCACATTTCTATGTTTCATGATAAGATATAATATTCATTGTGCAGTGTTATGTATATCTCGTCTATAATTCAAATGAATGTAAATGCGACACTTCCTTGCTAGGAAATGGCGTTTGCAGATGTCTACGTATCGAACCAATAGATTTCTAATGCTTCTTAAATCGCCATATCGCATCTAATTTCTATGTTCCTTGATAAGATATAATATTCATTGCGAAGTGTCATGTATACCTCGCATACACTTCAAATGAATGTAAATGCGACACTTCCTTCCTAGGAAATAGCGTTTGCAGATGTCTACGTATCGAAGCAATAGACATCTAGTGCTTCATAAATCGCCATATCGCATCTCATTTCTATGTTTCATGATAAGATATAATATTCATTGTGCAGTGTTATGTATACCTCGTATTCACCTTAAAAGAATGTAAATGCGACACTTCCTTGCTAAGAAATTGCGTTTGCGTATGTCTACGTATCGAAGAAATAGAGTTCTAGTGCTTCTTAAATCGCCATATCGCATATAATTTCTATGTTTCATGGTAAGATATAATATTCATTGTGCAGTGTTATGTATATCTCGTCTATACTTCTAATGAACGTAAATGCGACACTTCCTTGCTAGGAAATAGCGTTTGCAGATATCTAAGTATCGAAGCAATAGACATCTAATGCTTCATAAATCGCCATATTGCATCTCATTTCTATGTTTCACGATAAGATATAATGTTCATTGTGCAGTGCTACGTATACCTCGTATTCACCTCAAAAGAATGTAAATGCGACACTTCCTTGCTGGGAAATAGCATTTGCAGATATCTACGTATCGAAGCAATACTGTCCTAAAGCCTCTTAAATCGCGATATCGCATCTCATTTCTATGTTTCATGATAAGATATAATATTCATTGCGAAGTGTTATGTATACCTCGCATACACTTCAAATAAATGTAAATGCGACACTTCCTTGCTGGGAAATAGCGTTTGCAGATGTCTACGAATCGAAGCAATAGTTTTGTAATGCTTGTTAAATCGTCATATCGCATCTCATATCTACGTTTCTTGATAAGATACAATATTCATTGCGAAGTGTCATGTATACCTCGAATACACTTAAAATGAATGCAAATGCGACACTTCGTTGCTAGGAAATAGCGTTTGCAAATGTCTACGTGTCGAAGCAATAGATTTCTAACGCTTGCTCATTCGCGATATTGCATCTCATATCTATGTTTCATGATATTATATAATATTCAATGCGAAGTTTCATGTATACCTCGCATACAATTCAAACGAATGTGAATGCAAGAGTTCCTTGTTAGGAAATAGTGTTTGCAGATATCTAGTATCGAAGCAATAGTGTCCTAATGCTTCTTAAATCGCGATATCGCATCTCATTTCTATGTTTCATGATAAGATATAATATTCATTGCGAAGTGTCATGTATACCTCGCATACACTTCAAACGAATGTGAATGCGACAGTTCCTTCTTAGGAAATAGTGTTTGCAGATATCTAGTATCGAAGCAATAGAGTTCTAAAGCTTCTTAAATCGCGATATCGCATCCCATTTCTATGTTTCATGATAAGATATAATATTCATTGCGAAGTGTCATGTATACCTCGCATACACTTCAAATGAATGTGAGTGCGACATTTCCTTGCTAGGAAATAGTGTTTGCAGATGTCTACGTATCGAGGCAATAGAGTTCTAATGCTTCTTCAATCGCTATATTGCATCTCATTCCTATGTTTCATGATGAGATATAATAATCACTGTGCAGTGTTATGTATACCTCGTATTCACTTCAAAAGAATGTAAACGCGACACTTCCTTGCTTGGAAATAGCGTTTGCAGATGTCTACGTATTCGAAGCAATAGAGTTCTAATCGTCATACCGCATCTCATTTCTATGTTTCATGATAAGATATAATATTCATTGCGAAATGTCATGTATACCTCGTATTCCTTTCAAAAGAATGTAAATGCGACACTTCCTTGCTCGGCAGTAGCGTTTGCAGATGTCTACGTATCGAAGCAATAGTGTCCTAATGCTTCTTAAATCGCGATATCGCATCTCATTTCTATGTTTCATGATAAGATATAATATTCATTGCGAAGTGTCATGTATACCTCGCATACACTTCAAACGAATGTGAATGCGACAGTTCCTTGTTAGGAAATAGTGTTTGCAGATATCTAGTATCGAAGCAATAGAGTTCTAAAGCTTCTTAAATCGCGATATCACATCCCATTTCTATGTTTCATGATAAGATATAATATTCATTGTGCAGTGTTATGAATACCTCGTAATCACTTCATAAGAATGTAAATGCGACACTTCCTTGCTTGGAAATAGCGTTTGCAAATGTCTACGTATCGAAGCAATAGTTTTCCATTGCTTCTTAAATCGCGATATCGCATCTCATTTCCAAGTTTCATGATAAGATATAATATTCATTGTGCAGTGTTATGTATACCTCGTATTCACTTCAAAAGAATGTAAATGCGACACTTCCTTGATAGGAAGTAGTTTTGCAGATGTCTACGTATTCGAAGCAATAGAGTTCTAATCGTCATACAGCATCTCATTTCTATGTTTCATGATAAGATATAATATTCATTGTGCAGTGTTATGAATACCTCGTATTCACTTCATAAGAATGTAAATGCGACACTTCCTTGCTAGGAAATAGCGTTTGCAGATGTCTACGTATCGAAGCAATAGTGTCCTAATGCTTCTTAAATCGCGATATCGCATCTCATCTCTATGTTTCATGATAAGATATAATATTCATTGCGCAGTGTTAAGTATACGTCGTATTCACTTCAAAAGAATGTAAACGCGACACTTCGTTGCCAGGAAATAGCGTTTGCAGATGTCTACGTATCGTACCATTAGAATTCTAATGCTTCTCAAAACGCGATATCGCTACTCATTACCATGTTTCATTATAATATATAATATTCATTGTGCAGTGTTATGAATACCTCGTATTCACTTCAAAAGAATGTAAATGCGACACTTCCTTGCTTGGAAATAGCGTATGCAGATGTCTACTTATCGAAGCAATAGTGTTCTAATGCTTCTTAAATCGCGATATCGCATCTCATATCTACGTTTCATGATAATATATAATATTCATTGCGAAATGTCATGTATACCTCGTATTCACTTCAAAGGTATGTAAATGCGACACTTCCTTGCTTGGAAATAGCGTTTGCAGATGTCTACGTATCGAAGCAATAGAGTTCTAAATCTTCGTAAAACATGATATCGCATGTCATTTCTATGTTTCACGATAAGATATAATACTCATTGGGAAGTGTTATGCTTACCTGGTATTCATTTCAAAAGAATGTAAATGCGACACTTCCTTGCTAGCTAATAGCGTTTACAGATATCTACGTATCGTAGCAATAGAGTTCTAATGCTTCACAAAACGCGAGGTCGCATCTCATTTCTGGTTTCCATGATAATATATAATATTCATTGCGAAGTGTTATGTATACCTCGCATACACTTTAAATGAATGTAAATGCGACACTTCCTTGATCGGCAATAGCGTTTGCAGGTGTTTACGTTTCGTAGCAATAGAGTTCTAACGCTTCTTAAAACGCGATACCGCATCTCATTTCTATGTTTCATGATGAGATATAATATTCATTGTGCAGTGTTATGTATACCTCGTATTCACTTCAAAAGAATGAAAGTGCGACACTTCCTTGCTAGGAAATAGCGTTTGCAGATGTCTACGTGTCGAAGCAATAGGTATCTAGTACTTCCTAAAACTCCATTCCGCTTCTCATTTCTATGTTTCATGATAATATATAATATTCACTGGGAAGTGTCATGTATACCTCGCATACACTTCAAATGAATGTAAATGCGACACTTCCTTGCTAGGAAATAGCGTTTGCAGATGTCTACGTATCGAAGCAATAGTGTCCTAATGCTTCTTAAATCGTCATATCGCATCTCATTTCTATGTTTCATGATAAGATATAGTATTCATTGTGCAGTGTTATGTATTCCTCGTATTCACTTGAAAAGACTGTAAATGCGACACTTCCTTGCTAGGAAGTAGCGTTAACAGATGTCTACGTACCGAAGCAATAGAGTTCTAATACTTCTTAAATCGTCATATCGCATCTCATTTCTATGTTTCATGATAAGATATAATATTCATT